>NW_010193852.1:0-1970 GCF_000695765.1 Mesitornis unicolor | reverse complement strand
ATATAATATAGCTATATAATATATAGCTATATTATATACTATATATATAATAGCAGGCTGGAAAGATCAGAATTTTGATTCCAAACGTTTATCAAATACTTTTGCATTTGGTGTATTTGATACAACAAACTGCTATTTCAGCTGTACCCCTGGAGTACTCGTAAGGTAACAGAAGTTCCACAATGCCAAGCAGCCTATAACTTACCTCCAAGTTTTCTTTCTCCAGATCTCTCCATATGACTGACTTATTGTCAGCAGTTAATGTTTCACTTTTCAGTGGGAAGATAACTTGGCCTAGGAGATGATGCTTCTTCTGTTTATCGACATGATAAACCAAAAACTTTAGAGTCCTTTGAAACAACATTTTACTGGAAACCTGTATAGGAAAAGGAAGAATGTATTAATAATTTTAAAATATTTTACACTTACCGCTCTAGCATGATTCCAAATGAAGAGTTTTTCACAATGTGTTAAAGGTAGGTGAAGATTTCTTTTGATTATTGGAAGTCTACTTTCTTAATTTGCTTAAAGTTTTAGCTATATAGAAGTCTAAAGATCCAAGCTAAAATAGAATTAATTCTTTTGAAAAATGTGACGTTAGCTGGCAGTAATTCAGCTCATACAGATCTAGCGTTACATGATGCATCCCCTTCCAGACACAAATGTTTAGAAATCTGTAAACATTCATTTTTCAATTGTCTGAAACACAAACTCTTTTGGTTTTAAAGCTTTTGTCTTATGACACCTGCTGAAAGCCTTTTGGCATAAGGAGCCAAGCTCCCAGCTTTACAGCATTACGCAGATAGCATTGCAGACATGTCACAAGTTCTGGCTTCTGGCCTCCTTCCACAGCAAAAAGCTATGAAAGCAGCAGTTCAGGATTGATTTCTTCTGGGCTTGCAGAGATGCTGGAGCGAACTGCTCTACTGTAGTTCACACTGGAGTTTTCATCATTCCCAGGGCAAGGTCTGGAATCTGTAACTTTGGTGCTGACCACAAGTAGGATTATGGTTGGACTTGATGATCTTAGAGGTCTTTTCCAACCTTAATGATTCTATGATTCTAAGAGGAGTTCTGGAGCTACAGCCTTCAGTAGCCCAGGACCTCTGGAAGCCGCAGTAATAAATCCTCTCTCCAGTGGAAACAACTTGTGTCTTGGTATAAGTTTGTAGAAAATTAATTTGCACAAAACATGTACTGTGGTTTGACAAGGCAATATTTGCGAACAAAAATCTGCTTAATCAAGAGGAAAAGTACCTGAAAAACAAAGTTTTCGTCAAACTGTGGGTTAAGAGTTTTGCGTTTTGTTTTGGACTGCAAGTAGCTTCTTTCATCAGGCAGCAAGTAGATTTTCACAAATGGACTACAGGAATCGGCAGGAGGCTGCAGCTTTCTGACTTTGATCAAGGAGACGAGGAGCCTCTCGGACTCTTGCTCATACTCTATGGAGAACCAGAGGCGGCCAATGTTGCCTTCAGGAAAATCTGTCTCACTTTTGTCTTCAGGATACTTGTACAGCTCTGGGTTAATGGTCCCTACAACATAAGCTCCAGCTCCAGGAAATAAAAAAACAAGCACCACAGATTAGTCTCAAGACTGTAGCAGGCATTTTTATAACCACTGCTGTATTAGGGGAAATTACATTAATCCCTTTATGAAAAAATGGATTGTTAATAAACTTGGTATTTCCTTTTCTCTCAGATCTGGGGGAGTAGTTGCAGGCTGCACCACTTTCCTTTTCTTTCTCTTATTCCTGTGATTGTAGCTTGATTAGTTGTAGGTATTTGTTGTTGCAATCTGCAACTTGTCAATGTGATGTTTCTGGGGGCAATAATCAGACACTTCCTGAGTTACACTCCTGTGCCTTTACAAAACACAGGAGAGATTACTTTGTCTGCCATGTGTGCAAGGTCCCACAGCTACATTCTGGCACAATTCCTATATATATATATATATATATACATATATAT
>NW_010193851.1:0-1179 GCF_000695765.1 Mesitornis unicolor | reverse complement strand
GCACCCAAGGCGTGGTGTGCATAACCCCATGGCCTTCGTTTAATGATTTTATTGAAAGAAGGAGACAGTTGTGGGGGAACAGGTTTGACGAGGAGCTGCGTTTCCCCTCGAGGGAATAGCTGTTTTCCTCCCTCCCGCCCCTCTCTCCCCCTTTCTTTCTGTTTTTGGTTTCCCTTTCACATCAAAGACAGTAACCGGTTCATTGCCGTGTCAAGACCATTATTTAATTTATTTATCTCCACGAGTGAGATCGCTACACACCTGCGAGAGACCTGGGAGAATGGAAACGAGAGGCGGCGGGGGTTGCCAATGCCGGGCAGGGCGAGGGAGAGAGGGGAAGGTGACGGGAAAAAGAAAGAGAAAAGAGAAAAAAAGATAAAATTGGAAAGAAAGAGGAGAACGGAAGGAGAGAAGGAAACAGAGAAGGAGAAGGAAGAAAATGAGAGAGAAAAGGAAATGGAGAGGGGAAGAGAGCGAAAAAAGAGAGAAAAACAGATTCAAGAAAGAAAGAAAGACAAGAAAGAAAGAAAGACAAGAAAGAAAGACAAGAAAGAAAGACAGAAAGTCAGACGGAAAGTCAGACAGAAAGTCAGAAGGAAGGAAGGAAGGAAGGAAGGAAGGAAGGAGGAAAGAAAGGAGGAAAGAAAGGAGGAAAGGAGGAAAGGAGGAAAGGAAGAAAGGAAGAAAGGAAGAAAGGAAGAAAGGAAGAAAGGAAGAAAGGAAGAAAGGAAGAAAGGAAGAAAGGAAGAAAGGAAGAAAGGAAGAAAGGAAGAAAGGAAGAAAGGAAGAAAGGAAGAAAGGAAGAAAGGAAGAAAGGAAGAAAGGAAGAAAGGAAGAAAGGAAGAAAGGAAGAAAGGAAGAAAGGAAGAAAGGAAGAAAGGAAGAAAGGAAGAAAGGAAGAAAGGAAGAAAGGAAGAAAGGAAGAAAGGAAGAAAGGAAGAAAGGAAGAAACCCCGCCCGTTTTACCCTGCAACCGCCACCATGCGCCCCTCGGCCCCAGGCTTGGGGGTGCGGGGGGTCCCACCAAAACCCTCCGCGGCGGTGAGTGCATGGGGGAGGACAGGGCATGAATGTCCCCCCGCTCTGCCCAGCTCTGTCTCCTGTGGGGCCCGGCGGGCAGGCGCTGCCCCCCCGTCCCCCCGCTGTCAGCCTAATCGGGGCGGATGCTGGCGGACACTG
>NW_010193850.1:0-1694 GCF_000695765.1 Mesitornis unicolor | reverse complement strand
TTTGTACAAGTAGTTGTGGTACATTTGTACATGTGGTTGTGCTACACCATTTCTGCAAATAGTAATGCTACAACGCTTGTACAAATAGTAATGCTACAACATTTGTACATAATGGTTGTGGTACAGCATTTGTACAAGTAGCAATGCTACAACATTGGTACAAATAGTAACGCTACAACGTTTGTACAAGTGGTTGTACTACAGCATTTGTACAAATAGTAATGCTACAACTTCTGTACAAATAATAATGCTACACCATTTGTAGAAATGGCTGTGGTGCAACATTTGTACAAATGGTTGTGCTGCAGCATTGGTACAAAGAGTAATGCCACACCATTTGTACAAAGAGTAATGCTACAACATCTGTACACAAGGTTGTGCTACACCACTTGTGCAAATAGCAATACTATCTCACTTGTACAAATAGTTGTGCTACACCATTTGTACAAGTGGTTGTGCTACAGCATTTCTACCAATAGTAATGCTACAACATCTGTACAAGTGGTTGTGGTACAGCATTTCTACCAATAGTAATGCTACAACATCTGTACAAGTGGTTGTGCTACAGCATTTCTACCAGTAGTAATGCTACAACATCTGTACCAGTGGTCGTACCCACAATCCTTAATGGTTTCTCTACACCTGACTGGGCACAATTTCCACCAGACCCTGGGCCTTTGCTTTCCAAGACAGGGGACGTTCAAGGTGGGGGTAACGGATGCAGGCACAAAATCCCTGGTGTTTTTAGAAAGACAGGGTTGTGTAGCACCCCAAACCTCTTTCCTCGCCCCCTTTTTTGGGTCGTTCACCCACCACATCCTCATGGGTCTTCCCCAACGACCGAGAGCAACGTCATGTATTAATTTTGGGGAAAGCCTTATGAGGAAACAAGAGGAGCAGCCCCACGCGTCATCAGACGTATGCATATACACAAAAGAGCAATTTGAGGCCGTCTCTTTGTTCGGAGACTTCAAATGCTTCCAGATTAACGGCCTGTGAATATCAGAAGCAGACGCAAGGCTCAGCTCTGCGCCGGGGGAGCCTCTGCACAGCATCAGGATGGCGTCGCTGGGGTCTCATTGCGCTCCCCCTCGGCTGTCCTGGCAGCAAAGAAAAGATATTTTATTCTTTATAAGAAATAATAGTGATTAAAAATACGCTGTTTGTTTTTTTCAACGTGTATTTTCAGTGCTAAATGAATGGCGACCAAACAGCTAAGCCCCAAATTTATGCCCTTTTTGGGCTTTGTGGTGTGGGTCATGGATACACCAGCCCGCCCCAATAATAAACCTCATTTTTCTGAATCAGTTGTGGCCTGGTTTTCCTCTCGGAGCAAGCGGCTGGCTGTCGTCAACAGCGAGAAAAGAGATTATGTCTCCATTCTCCGTGCCTGAGCATCCTGGCTGGGAAGCCCCACGGGATTACCACCGGATCATTCGGTCATAAATACCCCTGGTTGTAATATTTGGTTACAAATCGTGTCCTAATGCTCTTTAATAACCGGCGGTGGTTACCACCCGATCACAGCATTTCTCTTTCATCACAAAAGAGAGGCTGTTTTAATCTAACCCTGGAAACAGCGCTCACCTCCCTGCTCTTTCATCGCGCTGCCAAATGAAGCGGTCGGGTCTCTTCTCCCAGGCTGAAGCCTCACTCGGCGGCAGCGCACAGGGAGCTTGGTCCATAGCTTTGTC
>NW_010193849.1:0-7425 GCF_000695765.1 Mesitornis unicolor | reverse complement strand
TTCCAACTCCTCATGTTTTGTGATTCTGTGAAACATACAGAGGTGTGAGCCCCTGGGGGAGCTTATGGTTTGTTTTAAAGAGATCTGTTTCCAAGTCTTTGCAATTTGTTTATTGTAGAAACTGGGCATATAAAAGGCTTTGTGTACCTCGTTTTCCCCATGAGACTTTTGGTGCTGTAGTTGAGTTTTTATTGTGTGTCCAGCTGACTTAGTTCTGCTGTCTCTGGTGTCACGTACTGACTGGTTAGAACAGCAGTCTGTTATAGGTAGGTCATTTGGAAAAAAACCCCAAAAACCCAGCCAACTTTAGCTCTGGAATTGTTGGTCATCACTAAGATTTCTGGCACAGCATCTTCTGCTACTTCAGTGTTTGAAGTAAACCCAGGAATAAGCTTTAAAACCTGCTCTCTGTGCTGTGTCCAGTGACGCTTTGGCAGCAGCAGCAGCAGCAGCATATGGTGTCCCTCTCTCATGATTCATTCCCACCATGTGCTACCACTGGCTCGGTTGTACCAATGCAGCTGCTTGTGGCACTGCTCGGTAAACTGGATGAAACAACTTCTCACTGCTTCTCGGGGTTTGGAAATCTGAAGGCAGCTTCACCGCTGGAGAGGTCGTGCCCGTGATGGTGGATAGAGCGTGGTAGCAATCTGCCCCACAGCGAGAGCAGCGGTGGAGTCTGGGATGGGGAGTTACGGTTGCATCTTCTGGTAGAACAGTGCTGTGGTATTAGAATACATCCACTCTTCTGTCGCTGTTTGCTTGTAGCACTTAGACCCTTTGTGGTCAAAAATATTGTGCTGTATACTGCCAGTAACAGTGTTCAACCACTATTAATAATACAATGCTTTTTTTTTTGGTAATGTTTTCAGTAATTTTCTATTAAAAGGCGTTTCAACTTTAAGGTTTGCAAAATGCAAGTGATATTTCTAAGCCTCTAATTTGACAGAATTTACCTTCTCTCCCCCCCAGCCTGTTAAATTAAGATCTTGATGCAACTGTTCTGGAATAAGAGATGCAGTCCTGCTGTCAGCTTTTGCTGTCAGTGTTGTTCTCCATTTCACTCACTGCCTTTGCAATAGGTGGTTACACACACACCTCTCTCTGCGTTTGACTGGAGCCCTGAAACGGGGTGACTGATTTTTTTGATGTATGATGAAATTCACACTCACTCTTCTGCCAAAGCTCAAAAATACTCGCCAGATTTCATTTAAGGTGATTCATGTTGTTTTAGAAATGTAATTCCTACCATTTTAGAAAAGGATGGACTGCTTTTGCATCTTCTTCCTGCTGGTTTTCCTCCAAATTCTTCCTCTCCAACATCCTGCTGCGTCTTTCTGGAGCAAGGTTTCTGCACTGCTTCCCACTGCTGATAGATTTTCAGTAGTGTGTGTGTACGGACATTGATGGTTCCTTAAGCACTGTGTGTTGTAGTCACCACGGTGCCTGTTGCAGCTCTGTGACAAAGCTCAAGGTGGTCTATGTTCACGTAGCACAGAACCACGTGTGCTCCCAGTGGGAAGACTGTGGATACAGGTAAAGACTTGACAGAAGGGACAAAGCTGAGTTGTATGGATGATCTTGAAGAGGAAGTTGGAGGGGCTTTTATATAAGACATTTATAAGTGAAGCACTTCACTTATAGAAATGTTGCTCATTTTCCTTAGTTCCTTTGCTATATTGATGGTGTTAGAGCTCTGATCTTTCTGGAATGGGCAATACAGTTCCTCCCACTGTTTGTTTCTTCTGTTTGAAGCGGTGTATTTGCTGCTGGTTGCAAGTGGAGGATTACTGGCAGTACCTCAAAGGCGTGTGAGTGAGGAGATGCAAGTTCCTTCTTGCTCAGGCTGGCGGTGGAAGCTGCAGCATCCAACAGGCGTACAACAAATGACTGCTTGTAGTTGCTCCATGCCATCTTCAAAGTTCCTGCTGTTCATGTGATGAAAATTTAGAATGACTTGAGTTCTAGGCTATATCCATGTGATTAGCAAACCTATTCTTCACGTATCAGGGAAGGGACAGAGAAGCCTTTAAGTGTCCAATATCTCCTGTAACAATTCCCCGGTCTGCCTAGGAATGCTGTTTGATTGCTGATCTTTTAGTGTGTATTTTTCTAATGCTCAGTACAAGCTTGCTTTACTGTAGCTCAAGCCTATTAAGTTCTGCCTGTTCTGTCACTGATTAGTGAGAATAATCTGTTCTTGGCTTCTTTAGAAAAATTCTTGATGTATTCTAATCTGGGTGCTATGGCTGGCTGCATTTCAAAGAACGGCTTTCCTTGCATGTGCTACTTTCTGAACTTTTTATCTGGTGTCCTCTAAATGATGCAGTTTCTTGAGGTCTGTTTGATCCTGAATTGAGTGAATCAGTGAAAATAATAATAGAGTGCAGGCCAGCAGTGGATAGCTTGGTTTATTACAGAATTTTTGGGCCGGCCTTTGTGGTGAACTGTTTAGGCAGTAGACTGTACAGACAAGAAGCGTGACTCTCGGAGAGGGTGTGTGTACAGGTGTGTGTGAACCTACAGATGACAGCACATCCTGTTACTAGGCCTGCTGTCATGATCCATTTCCACTTGCAGGTACCTCTAAGGACTTGTCCCTTTGCCTGTGGGAAACTGTCTGACAGCAGCAAGGCAAGGCTGTGGGAATTTGGCTAATCTGTACTTACGCGGTTGGAATGCAGCCAGTTGTCATGAGCTCTCAACTCACTGCATCTCCGCTTCACTGTTGTCTTTCTGGCCTGTGAGCTCTTCAGAATGGCTTCTGCGACACCGAGTCTCGGCTGCGATAAGAAACTGTTAGCAATATTAAAAACACTTGAAATGACTGTAATTGAGAGTGCTTTCCCTAACCTTTTTTTAAATTTTTTATTTATTGCTTTGTGCAGGACTTTCCTTCCTGGGTGAAGAATGCAGACTATCAAGTGCGTCGTTGTCGGAGATGGCGCCGTGGGCAAAACTTGTCTTCTCATCAGCTATACCACCAATGCGTTCCCAGAAGAGTACATCCCTACTGTGTTCGACAACTACAGTGCCCAGATGACTGTTGATGGCCGGACAGTTAGCCTGAATCTCTGGGACACTGCAGGTCAGGAGGAATACGACCGCCTGCGCACGCTCTCGTATCCCCAAACCAATGTATTCGTCATCTGTTTCTCCATCGGTAGCCCCTCTTCCTATGCAAATGTGAGGCACAAATGGCATCCTGAAGTTTCTCACCACTGTCCGAATGTCCCCATTCTTTTAGTGGGCACGAAGAGAGACTTGAGAAATGACCTGGAAACAGTTAAAAAGTTGAAAGAGCAAAGCTTGGCTCCCACTACCCCACAGCAGGGGACTTCGCTGGCTAAACAAATTGGAGCAGTCAAATACTTGGAGTGCTCAGCATTGAATCAGGAGGGTGTTCGGGAGGTGTTTGCCGAAGCTGTGCGTGCAGTCCTGTATCCCGTGACAAAGAAGAACACAAGAAAATGTGTCTTGTTGTAGTTACCTCGGATGATGGATGTTCAGAGTTGATACTGACTAGAACCTTGGAGGGTTCTGTAGTGAGTTAAATTGAAGAGTTTCATCTTGCACTAACAGCTGTAAGCAGAACTGGTTTATGCAACGAATATTCTTGCAGTCTTATTGCTTCAGGGAAACTGAAACAGAACAGGTTGTTTTGTGGTTTGTTTTTTTTTCCAACGGAGAGGTCAAATACCTGCTTTATTTCTAAAGTTCCAGTCTCCAGCTTCTCCAGGGATCGCTTGGCTTCTGTCCATATTTAGCAGAGGAAAACAAAAGAAGCGACTTCTTTGAAGCCAGACTTTTTTACTAGATAGCCATCAGTTACTAGATTTGCTGAAAAGCACCAATTCTGGTAACTTTGCTTGAAGCATCGCTGCTGCTTTTCCCATCCCATACATACTGATTGAATTTGTTTTACAAACAGAAGTCTCGCTATTCGGTTGTTTTGATTTGTCAATTTAAAGCTTGAAAACTACTTGTTTACATGCAAAAATGCCTGAAATATTACTGAGATTCACGTTACAGTGAGCTGTGATGGTTTATATGAAGAGCTAGCATAAGGCATGTTTAATGGAGTAAGCAAGACCCAGGGAACACCTGCAATGATTTTATCAATAGAAGCAGGAGCTGATTTCTCCTAATGTAAGGAACTTAGGATAATTCTGAGTTACTCAAATGAGTGATATTCATCCTTCTGAATTGGAGAGGTGGAAGAGTAGTTTAGGTGCAAGTCTTCCGTAATCATCTAAACTGAGTTTTTATTTCAATCTCCAAAGAGACTTTGCATCCTGAGAGTACAGTTGACAGTTTCCTTCTTGGACTGATTGAGGTAGTTGGGATGACACTTCTCAAAATGGGATTTTCAGTACAGTCCCTTTGATTAATCCCAGAAACTTGACAGCAGCCCGTTTATTCTTGAGGAATTAATTGCTTCGTTTCTTAATGTTCTTGGGGCCAGCAGCTAAGATTTTTTTTTTAATGGCAAATTCCTTTGTTGTTTTTCTGGGAGAACACTGACAGAAAACTTGGGGGGTTCTATTTACAGGAGCCCTCATTTCTTCCTGGCAACTCAGTGATGGTTTGGGTTCAGTTTGTAGTTGTTAGCCAGTCACTGGATAGGTTTACCTGGGCAGTTTTCTCTTCTCTACTAGGTGATCAGTCACTATAATCTCTTTTAACTGGAGTTCTATTTACGTACTTTTAATCTGTCTTTAGCAGCTCTAGTGAGTGGCAGCTGGCTTTTATTTTCAGGATGTGCACTGTTCTTTATGTGTGATTCCGGGACCAGCTGAGGAGTGAGTGTATGAAACCTTCCTCAGACTTAACCTTACAGCTCGGGGGTATGAAAGCAGCGTGCTTCAAAGATACTTTGTGTGAAACCAATGGTGCTGGACTGGGCTTTGTTGTCTGAAGTTGACAGTGCTGTCTTTGTCCGGATGCAGCCTCAATTGGCAATTCAGAACTTGCTTTCTTGTGATTCCCACACATGCAGAACTGCACTGGTGTATACCCTGGGCAGAGAAAAAGCCTCGTTTGAGCAAGATAACTGAAAACACATCAACAAGGTTATTAGGGATCTTGTGTTAATTTGACCTTGCTTTATCCGATAAGGGCAAAAATACCAGGTGGATAGAAACATTTGTGTTTGTCCCCTAATTCCCTTCTTTGGAGGGGATGTGCCTTTCTTCAGCTGGTGTAACTGATGCTGACGCTAACTGTGATTTTTGTATAGCTGAGGTATGCTTGTCCTGGTACTGCTTTAGCAAACTGCAACCCATAGATTGTAAACCGCAGTTAATCCCAGTACTGGTGTCTGTGGCTGGTGAGCCAACACCGAGTGCCAGACGCTGCCTGCTCACAGGCAACACCAAAACACCCGCTATGCATCGTGTCTGCAGAAGCCTGGAGGCTCTGCGTATTTGCCTTCACCAAGTGCCATTGCCTGGAGTGTCTTTGCATCTTTTGCACTCGTAGAAGTGCCCTTCCAGATGTGGCTCCTGCCGCAGTCCCCTGGAGGTTGTAGGAGTGTTTCAGTGACGTAACCTCGACTCACCGCGTTCTGCCTTTAGTAGTAGGCCTTTAGTGGGGGCTCGACTTGCAGGCAGCAATTAACTCTGTGCCTTGTAATTCAAGATTATTTTCTCTAGGTAAATTTCAGTAACCAAGTAAATAGAGTTTATCATGTTTAAAATGTATTTATTTCAGCCAGTGCACATTTTTTTTTGTTGTTTCAAATGCTGGTCAGGCCTGAATCAACTGTCTAGTTGCCCTGGTGCAAGCCCATAACCTTTGCTTCATTCAGAGATGTACTTTAAAAAGTTTGTGCTATGTTTAAACTGCTCTTAAACAGATTTCTAACTTCAACAGCAGGCACTTTTTTTTTTTTTGCTACATATATTTGCAATTTTGTACTGAAGCAACTACTGTTTTAAAAAGTTTTTTTTTTCTTTTGTTTTTTTTTACATACTGAAATCTTTTCGTTCTGCATCTTTTCTTTCCTAACTGGATTACAAGAAGTTTGTGGAGAAGAAATCCTGTGAGCAAGTATTATTGCACACCCAGCGCCCGTTTCCGTAGGCTCACAGAACAGCCGCCCTGAAGTTAACTGGAAGAGAGCATGGCGAGATAAAACTCAGCTACTTAATTTAGTTGAGCTGATTACGTTATTGATTACATCACGCTAGACAATTAATCCCCATCTCGATTGCTTAATCAGCGGACTGGATTGCACAACAGTACTGAGGAGAGCAGCACAGTAGTGATGCGTAGGAGCAGAAAGTGAACTTTGAACACTGTCAAAAGCTTTTTCCTGACCTTGGAGTACCTCGTTAACAGTCACTGAGATGCCTCGTCTTGCTGTCGCTTTCTGCCAGGAGCAGACGTCCTGCTGGCTGATTTCCTCCAGCCTTTGCCTTTCATGAGAATGAGCTTCAGGAGTGTGCGGATCCAGCAAAGCTTTTCCGTTCTGTGGGCACTCTCGGTTTGCGATCTGCCCCTTTTTTGTTTGTTTTTTTTTTCTCTTGCAATTCTTGGTGCATTTTATCGCACGTAGTCCAGTGCTTCAGTCTACAATCCATTCCATTCCTCCCACATTTTTTTTTGTTTCCCCTGTGGGCAGGTAACAGATTCAGGCTTCACACAAATCCCACAGCTGATTTTTTGTCTGTTTTTGGGAGATCAGAAAACTTGGGTTCAATGGTGCAGATTTCCCGAACTGTTCAAGATTCCTCAGTTTTGTTACTGGCTAGAAAAGAAGTGCGTGTGTCTTAATTCGCAGAGGAGACTCTATGAAGAGACCAATTTTAGTCTTTCAGTTTATGAATGATTTCTAAATACTTCAGTGGGTTTTTTTAAACATAACTGAAGCCATCCCTGGGGAGCTGAGCAGTTGAGGAATTCTGTGTCCAGAGGCTGTTACGTGGTGTGCGTACATGTGTAAGTGCTTTCTCTGGTTTACAGCTGTAGCTATTTCTACAAAATTTAAAAACCAGCAGAGCCTTCCTGTGCTTTTTGTCTCCAAGGGCTTCACCTCGCTCTGGAAACCTGGGTGCTGCTTGGGCTGCTGAATCTCACAGGGATGGGCTGCAGCAGTGGGAGCCCAAGACTCTGAAGTGTGGTACTGATACATACACTGGCAACTTGATTTTATACTATATTTGTGTTAGAGCTAACAGTTTTAAAGATTTTTGTTTGTTTGTTTGTTTGTTTTAAATTATGCAGACTTTAAGTTGTAATAAACCTTTCCTCTTCTCGCTGGCTCTTGTGTTAACTCACCCCGCTGTTCTAAGCGTAGTTCTTTCCTGTGGAAAGCCCGACCCCGTTTCTCACAAAAATAAAGGATTTTTCGGTGAACGCGGAGCCTCTGCGCTTCCTTGGGGCGGGGCGGCGGCGGTGGCGGTGGCGGTGGTGGCGGCTCCT
>NW_010193848.1:0-15046 GCF_000695765.1 Mesitornis unicolor | reverse complement strand
AAATAAAATAAAATAAAATAAAATAAAAACACCACAAAAAAGACCACAGAAAATGAACTTCACATAACAAGCAATGTGTTTCCTGCTTCCAGCACAGAAATCCATCTGCTTATTATCTCTCATAATATGAGCTTTTGCTTTATTCTCTGCTAGACCATCACAACACAATGTCAGCGATGCTGTTCACAGGTGTACCCAGAACAGCACATGATAATGCACGACGAATTTTACACTACCAAAGACTAAGTCAATGCCACCTTTAAAAGACTTTCCAATGAGTGGCAATGGCAGGGCAGAAGGAAGGCTGAAAGATCAGGAACTACACAGCCCCTGTTTTTGCACAATTTGCCCAATGGTTGCAAATACCTTGCTTCCTAGTTTGATCACTGATTTTCCCTTAGCAGTCCAGCACTGAAACACAGCTGCAGTATTCCAGGATCTCCATTAAATGTGTCCTCCCTGTAAAACACCGCCATAAAAGCAGAAATACTAAAAATGCAGGTTTTGCACGCACATCTGATAACTCAGCTACATAAACAGATGTTCTGGTACTCAGCATCAAACCATCTAAAACATGTTTTGTATCTGCAATACCAACCTCACATCTGGTACATAAACCAATGTGTTTGGGTAACAAGTAATGCTTTCATCAGCCCAGCTTAAACAGCAGCTGACTAAAAATGCCTCCTGTAAAATCTGGGGTTGCATCTCTGTAACCTTAATCGTTATGTACCTGCAACAGATCCCCACAAAGTCAGTTTCATTAATCAAGACTTGACGTACCATCAGGCTCTAACCAAACACATTAAAAATGCAGGTGTCGGTTTTTCAAATATTATCTGGTAAAGAACAATATGAAATATTTACAGCTTTACACAGCTCTTCAGAAATAGCTGCTTTCTCCAGCACATCAGTCACTTCTGGCCACTCTGTCAGTGTAACTTCACCATGGCACACGGCACTAATAAATAACTTAAAGTTAGACTGGATATTTGTTTGATAGCCTTCTGAGTATGGAGATTTTTTTCATCAGTTTCAAGTAGACAACATACAGGTGTACACAGGTATCTTAGATTCTTTGGGGATTTTGTTTAAAACCAAGCTATTTAAATTAAAAATATTATTACAGAAAGAACATATATAGCTACAAATCACTACAGAAAAGTTATTACAATAACCTGTAAAAACTTCAAAATGGAATTTAAAATATTGACATTTACTTTTGACGTTATACAGAAAAAGAAGCCATTCAAAAAAGTAACCCACAAAATACACATGGGAGGAAGTAAGGCACAGTCCTACTGTAAGTAGCGCTGCTAAAAACTCAGGGCTCAGGGCTAAAGAAACACAGCTGCTATGGCGAAATTACATACCAGAATTTTAAAAGACTGTGAGGCCTGATCAAATCAGAGATCTTTGGAGATATGGCAAAAAGGAGACTTCAAGAATCGCAAAAAAAAAATTAACGAAAAGGAGTTAAGCTTAATGAAGACAGAAAAACACACAACTGAAAACTGACTGATGGCACGGATCACTTGTCATCTGAATGACAATCAGTTTCTCTTCAAAGAGAATAAAGAAGGCGGTGAGGATGCATAAGGCAGTATTACTATGGCTTCCTGGGGAAAACAGAGCTAGAGAGAAAGACTAATGGTATAAAAGCATTTTCAAGAGTATCAATGTATGGAGAACAGTCTAACAAAAGCATTTAAAAAAAAACCAACAAAACCAACAACAACAACAAAAAGAAAAATAAACACTAAATGGACTATTGCTACTGGTTTTTTCTAATGATTTTGTGAATTTTACATATTCTGAGGTATTACAACAAGGTCATGTTTTCAGACTTGACAAACAGAATCAAACTGATACTCCCTAATTATTATAGATGATAGAGTTACAGCTTCTAACACTTCCTTTTGCTCTCCATGCCCTACTTGGCCAGAGACCTTAAAGATCCCCACAGCAGTGTGAGACTTCAGCCAGGTAAAGCCCAGCTGGATGAGTGCATTGGTTGCAGTGTTTGGTCCTGGTTTGCTTGTAGCTATTCAGACAATATTGGTGGAAGAGCAATCTCAAGCTTTTCTACGCAGAACAGCTATTCCCTAGGTGATGGCCTTTTTTCAGGATTAAATCTTTTCTGCCCCTGTAACACTTCCCCTGTAACCTATGCTTTAAAGCTATGCCTCTATAAACGTTCAACCCAGAAGGTGCTATCTCATCCTCCCGTATATTCACCTTTCAACTGGACCTATATAGCAGACAGTGTACTTACTGTCTCACACTCAACACATCACTGCCTTTGATCTGACCTCCTTTTTAATCATGCAGAGGGGTTCAGTCTTCTTTTTTTGGCTATTAGTAGCCAATTCACACAGTATCAAAACTTCTAGGAGTCTTACATGAGATACTTCATGACTTCTCCAGAGCATGACTTTCTGATGGCATCTTTCTGTTCCTGGCAAAAGTCTTCATGCTCCACACTGAACCGGGCCCACAACTCAGCCACTGTCCCCTACTGAGTCTCCACACTACTTAAAACTGCATAATAAATGAAGCTGATCAGAGCCTTCAAGACAATGTTTTTCTTCTAGAAATACAGAAAAGATTATAGGAAGGGGAAAATGTAACACTACAAAAAAGGCAGAGAAGATATGAACAGAGGAGCAAGGGAACATAGGTACTCAAGGCAGGTAAGCTTTCCACAGGTATTTCGGCTGGATAGCAACTTCAAGCAATATATTTTTATAAGTGTTTATTAAAAAAAGAAAGGAAGGAAAAAAGCTTCAGGAAAATAAATACAGTAGGGACTCTGAGTGAGGCAAATCAGAATGCTGCTTGGGGTCTTTGCTTCAAGTCCAAAGGGCCTTTTTTTATTTTCTGTATGAAAAGCAGAAAAGAAAAGAAAGTGAAATAAATAAATAAAGCCTCCTAGTTTTAAGCACACACACACAAGCATTCGCACACAGAAATTCACTCACACACGCACAATTTCAGAAGGGACCAAACTCCAGTCTACAGTTATTAATCCTGCAATCCTATCATGAGTCTGTATCACAGCTGGCTTACTTAGCTCCCCATATTTTCTTCTTTGTTACAAAAACAGTGCAAAAAGTTTTCTCTTTGCTGAGCATGCCTATAACAATATATTTTAAGACAAAATCTGCTAAATATACCATTTGATACTTTTATTACTTTCATTAAGTTTTGAGCAGGAAACTTCAAAATTTCTCCCTTTATATAAACATCCAAATCTTTTTACTATTTCACAGACTGTTGGAATTTTTATTCCATCAATACGCTGCTTACAACAAATAATGATCGCAGACACATTTCGTGTTTCTGGACAAAGTCAGCGTAACAGAGTGACAATTTAAGTAATTAAGACTGCAGGAATGACTTTGCTAGTGTGCAGGTAAAGGTTAATAAAAATGCTAAAACTCACCAAAAATAATAGTCTAGAAAAGAACAAGGCAGATACAAGGGATACTTTACAAACATAAGACTCAGAATTCCCAGAAACAAAAAAAAATTTTTGAGATAGGGCAAGTATCTATGACATCCTAATTTAAAAGATTAAGGATAGTGAAAGGTAATGAAATTGCATATACTTTAAAACTTAAGTAGCTAAACAAAAGATCCTTCCAAAAATATGCATATCGTAGAGACCTGAAACACCGAACTTAAACTCCTAGAACAAGGGTTCTTCAGAGTAAGTTTGTTCCTGTTGAAGAGTGTTGCAAAACTGCTGAAGTCATGTCACTAAATGACTAAGGCAAAAAATGAAGCGACTGCTAGTAATGGAACCCAAGGGCCCACAGTTGGTAGATTTTAAGCTACACAGACGAGGAAGAACATTCACTGAGCTTCAAAATGCATACTCTGTGCCACTGAAACAAAGCATGGATATAGTCAAAGGGGTTTACTTCATAATGTTTATCTTATATGTGATTTTTAAGACAGTTCTTCATGTAAGGGAAACACACTTTCCAGATACAGAGATTTAATAACCATTTTGACAAAATACTTTAAAACTATTCTCAAACAACAATAATATGTAATTACCACATATTGCCTTGTCATACAAATAAGAACTAGATGGATCAATACATGATAGAATTCCCAACATTTAACCTCTGATCACAGTCAAATTTAGTATCAGCAAACTTCCAAAAGCTCTGCTTAGTTAATGAATATCTGACAACCTCCATGAAATGAGCAGACTCTTTTTCCATTTGTAACAGA
Organism: Mesitornis unicolor; assembly: GCF_000695765.1. Lineage (NCBI taxonomy): Eukaryota > Metazoa > Chordata > Aves > Mesitornithiformes > Mesitornithidae > Mesitornis > Mesitornis unicolor. The sequence continues at coordinate 10,801 of NW_010193848.1, read as the reverse complement.
TAGATGTTAGTAACAGGCGATACATTAGTTACACCCAAGTATCTTGACCCTAAAGGTATCCAAATGCATTCATTTAGATTATGTCCCTACACATCAAACAACACTGAATACCAGTGTCGTCTTCTCCTCAGGAAAGTGATGGAGCAGTATGGGGCAGCCATGAATTGCAAAGGCCAGTGGGTCCTCACTCAACACACAGCACAGTGCTGAGAGGACCCAACAGAAAGAGAGAAACAAGTCCTGTCTGGTCAGATTCTGGTCCTCCAGTGAGATCAACTCAGCAGGGGAGAAGAAGGAGTTTCAAGAAAGACCTTCACATCCAACTACAGTCCCAAAACTGCCACTCTACTGAATTACACCACCCGATACTATAATGTTATAAAAAATCCAGTGCCATTGTCTATCACTGCTGGATGCTTACAGAAGAAAGATTCAATACAATCAGCACAAAACAGTTACCCATCAACTGGGGACCTAATGAGAGCCAGGATCTTTCTTTTTGTGGCATAATGCTCAAGACAACACACAGAAAACAGCACCAACTCTTACGGTAATGGGATGACAGGGAAGTTGACAGTATTGTGTAGCAGGCAGCAGACTCACCCTGACGAGAAGGCAGCTTTCCCACCCTTCAAAATCCCTCATAAGCAGAGAGCAAGTTTTAGTCAGTTAAAGAACTTTAAAGAACAAGAAGAATTGCCTATGACACACACTCAGTTGAACAAAACTCTACAAAGTTAAAAAAAATATACTTTGAAAACATTCAGAGCTGTATTGAGAAGGTAAAGGAGTCATTTCAGTACTTCCATCTAAGCTTAAGGACAGGCGAGGCAGCATACATGGGTATAAGCACAGGCAGACACACTGCTCTTGGACAGCATTAACTCTCTGAGGAGAGAGAAATCTCTTGAAAAGCATGCCTCTTCTGCAAGCGACATCTCTCAGATCGTCACAGCAAATATGAAGTAACATCATAAAACTAAGATAATAATATATATTTTAGGAAGTTTCTCCCTTAAATTATATGCCTCAGTCTACCTGCTTATGGCGAATTGTTTTGTCTTTTTAATAAGCACCTGACTGAAAATCTTTGTGAGTATTTGCAGTAAGCAGATGAAGTATATGAAAGCATTATGGTAAGAATACATACACATGTACAAAAAATATTATTAAAATAAAAATAAGTGAAGTTGGGACAACTCAGTATTAGAAGTATATGACATGTCTGAAAAGTCAGAGAAATAATTTAATCAACAACCATACACAGTTTCATTACTTCTGGCACTCAGGACAGGATGTTCTATTTAAAAAACGCTTAATTAAACCTGTACTATTTTTATTTGCTTTTACTGGTTTTGTAAACACTTGGTTTTTTTGCTGGAGAGAACACTGAATCCCACCTTCCTCTGGACTCACGTGTCTTTGAATATAGTACACCTCTGTAGTTGCACTCCAGCTGTGCTAGAAATTATTTTCAGCTGGCCCAGAGGCATTGTCGAATGCTCTGCGCTGCCACGGGCAAGACCAATATTTGATAGCTAACGTAGGATTCCTGCTGCCTGAACTGGTAAAGAACAAGCATGTGGTAGAAGGGATGAGCTTGTTCTCCCGAGGGGAGGGTGCCAGCTGCACTATGAAAGAGAGATAGTGTGGAATTAATCGTGGCCTCACAGGCAGGCTGTATATTTTGCCTTTCAACAGAAAAAGTCATGCCTTCATGGAAGCTGAAATGGAAGAACGTCGTCTCAGAATGCAGAAAAGACAACAGCTGCCTTGCAAAACAAATGTATTTCAGTTTTCTGTGCTTCAGTCTCACTATGACAGGATGCTTTACAGATGCTTCAAAGGATAGTTTGTGCCTAATAAGCTTATAATCTAATGACAAACCACTACAGAACTGCTACAGAAAAGTATTGAAGACAATAGAAGCAAATTCTGTATCTGGAAACTTCTGATTGATTTATGCAAGAAGGCAGAAGTGGGCTTATGAGAAGCATGCAGAAACAAATGCAGCAGAAGCTTTTTTGATGAGCTCATGAGGTTCCCTCATGGGCACAAAGCTGTGGAAAACAAAATATAACTGTGAGAGAAATTGTCTCCAAGTATGTGGACAAGTCTGGAAGTACTGGCAAAGTAGAATGAACAAGCATGACGTAAAACTTGATTGAAACAAAAAAAACAGACCCACAAATGACAAAGTTCAAAGATCAATTTCCCAAGTTTTTGGACCTAACAAACAAACTTTCTCAAAGAAAACTAAAGTAGCACTGTACTTCATTTGGTTCCAGCAACATCTTCCACCCCCTCACAATCTATTACTGGACTGCTCACCACATTTGGAAAGCACCCATGTAAAGCTTTGTGAGTAGCTCGAATTTGAGGCAAGAGGCCTTGAGAAGAATATAAAATAGGAAGGGGATGTGAAAATGTAAGCAGACTAAAAGAAGGAATTCACTGACTACATTTTGCTTTAAGGGAGAAACATCTGATTTGCAAACCAACAAAAAAAGAAAGAACGAACAGAATGCTCAAAGTTAGGACAGAGGCAAGAAGGGCTGAATAAGACATTTAACAGGAGGATCGAAGGGAAAAAATTACTCTGAACGATATTTAAAAAAAAAGAAGTTGCAAAAGCTGGTTCTGGTCAGGATGTGTGAAGCAAGAGTAAAAAATAACCCTGAGTCACTGAATCTGAGTGACAAGAAGGGTAATGTTCTTGTCATTTGTGATAGAAAGGGAGATAAATGGATAGAGTTCTGTTTTGGAATTATAAGATAATTAAAAGACATCATATTAGAGATCCAGCCTGAGACACAGGATTAGATGGAAGGAGCGGTAACATCGGTGGAAATACAGATTTACAAGATATCTGTATAGCCATAACAGTAAAAGCAATGCAAGTGGCTCACACACCTGGAAACAAAGCATATAATGGGAAAAAAAAAAAGTCCAAGGACACAGCCTTGGTAAATTGCAGGATGAAGTGTGAAAGAGAGAGACCGGCTACACTGAAAAAGGCATCGAAGAAGTCATAGGGAAGAGAAGAACAGAGGATTATCTCAAAGTGGCCATGAAGGTATTAAAACACAATTAGACCACACAAAACTGGTAATATGATGTGTCAGATGCTAGAACTGCATAAGAACTGAACATGAGTAAAGCCATTGAGACTACTAGGAGTTTTACCATGTCACAGTAAGTACAGGCAAAAGCAGATAAAGAAACATTAGACATCATCCAAATACAGCTCCATTGTGCATAAGGAGTAAGTAGATCAGAAGCCTCAAAGCTGATGGTGGTTGGTGGTGATTCTCCTCTGGGCTCAAATGCTGCACTGAGCACCACTATCAGCAGATGAACTGTAAGAATCAAAGATTATTTCTGATCCTTCAGTTTTTATTTTCTCTTTTTAGATTAAATTTGCATAGAGCATAATTCTGCATCTTCGAGTTTGGAGTTGTCCCACTTGCTATTCAACAGAACTACTGACACTAGAGTCAATGCCATAACCAGAGGACAGTACAGGTAAAACTGCTGGTGATGACTCCTTAAGACATGGCATTTTCCCAAAGCCGCTTTCTTATCTCATCTGCCTTCTGGACCAAGTGATGGGTAAAGCTGGATTTTCTCCTATAAAGGTGAGCTGGGCTCCTCAATGTTAAAGACTTCTCCAGGTTCAGTTCTCACATAAAGCGACTGATTCATCATAACACTGAAATACGGATCTTACCCCAGCAGTTATTACCCTACATAGCACTTGCTTTCTTGAAGTGCTCAGTATATAAGGATTCACCACAGATAGTTCAATCCTGTCGCTGGATTTTGTACCATTCTGTTACTTCTAATGGAGGAACTGGCCCATCAGAAGGCTGACAGCATTAAAAGGCTTAACACATATCTTGCACAGCAGTGGACTCCCAGCTCAGGCAGGTAAGGACGGTTTATGATCACTGACAGAGAACCATAGGGCTGAAAGGGATCGCAGGAAGTCACCTACTTCACTTAACTTACTACAACTACCATTGCTCTTCTACAGACTCTTTAGTTTGTCCACAACTTTTCTGAAGTGCCCAGAATGGAATATATTAATCCACATGAAACCTGGAGAGTGTTGAAAGAGTTTCATACATCTTCTATAACATACTTCATTTTCACTATCCAATGTTTGCACTTTTTGCAACTTTATCACACCAGTGTTTTGTCTTTGGTTGGGATCACCTGAAATCCTAAAATCTTTTTCTAAGGAACTGCTAACTAGATAGCTATTCTGTAGTAATCATTCTGATAGTTATTCTCTGTATTTCTTCAGTGGATAAGTCTTGGCTAACGCTAAACAAAGCATTCTTTCTTTCCAATTTCTATCATCATTTTGAGTTCTAATGCTGTCCTCTATTGTTGCCGCCAACCTCGCCCAAGTTTGCTATCATTTATACACACACACAATTACATTCAGAAAAAAGCAGTAAGGGAGAAACCAGTCTGCCATCCACTGCTACCTGACTTTATAAAAAACAAATTCAAAATACCAGAAACACTTTTGTGGTTCCATAACCAACAGCAAGAAATAACCATCCCAGACAATTATCAATGCATAGAACTGGGTGAAGAAATTCACTGAACAGGTTCCTACTACCTGTAAACATCTTCTTCTACTTCTCATGATCTTTAGGTTGAGTCACTCACTCCTTACTAAAACAAAATTTAAAGAAAACAGACATCATCCAAAAATCACGATCCTCTAAATCTTTCTCTTGCAGCCATGCGACTGCACCGTGAACAATGTAAGATGGATATCAGGAAGAGAGAAGATGAAGGAGGTTCGCACCTAGCTGCTAGCATTACTTGGTGTTGTATGTGGGGCACGTGCAATACTGAGGTAAATCTCTCATAAGCATCATAACTGAATCCATGTTCAAACAATATACAACATACAGATTATCTATGGAATTACTGTAAAATGCTCCAATGTGTAGTGAACCAGTTGAGCCAGAAGACAAAGAGGAATCACTGAAGTTAATGCTGCAGTCCAATTGTGGGATCCCAAAGACGCACAACATGGAAAACTGCAGAATATTCTGCCCTGTTCCTAGATGTATAAATATTCCAGATTTCTTATTTGGTACAAGCATGAATAAAATTATGTTTACTCCTTCTGTCTGCCCTTAAAAACAGTTTTTCAAAGATCTGCAGTGATAACTTGCCAAACTTAAATAGTCTGCAATATTTTAACCCATGACTGATTTTATGCTGTAGTTGAAGAAGCTATTGGTGTTCTGTCATCTTTAAAAAATGCTGTTCAGCAACCCAACTCACCTATCTTTTCAAAACATCAAGATTACCAAATGAAAATACTTCACCACAGATGCTATACTTACGTCCCACCTCCAGAGTTCTGTGACCCAGGTAAGACAAGAGTGACCACAGGTGATGGGAGTAATCCTTTCTTTTTACTGGTGAAATGAGCTTGGCCTATGTGAAAGTTCTCAGAGTAAGAAAACTAGAGAATGAAATAATCCATCACTTATCCACAGAGGGTACAGCAGGGCTGAGGCAATGGAAGCTGCCCTAAAAATACTGTCAGTTTGTCTCATTGATGGCTGGCTAAGCCAGTTCATACCTTAGCTTCCCTGAGGAAAGAGGTAACAACTGCATAAATTAATGGTAGATTATTGTTATGTGGATATACTGATGAAATTGTAAGAGTTTGACAGTTTCTGCTTTGCTTCGTTCTTGATAAGTGCAGAAAAGGACTCAAGTTGAGGTCTCAAGACAGGGAACTATTGGAATAGCCATAACTTCTCTTACAGGCGGCCTCTCTATAACTTTGAGCAAACTCAAAAGTTGAAAGCTTCTAAGAGGAGCTTTGAGGGAACACAGAACATGAGATTCTGCATCAGGAATTACCAAATTCACAAAATTGCTGATCAACATCCCTCTCAAATTTGCTTTAAAATCCTCTGGTTGCAACAGAAATCAACTAATACTCTTCAACAAGGAATAAGAAGGACAAATTAGGGTCATCTACAGAAACTGACTTTATGCTTGCCTTTTAGTATTTTTATTAATGACTTGACTTGAAAGCAAGTACAAAGCTACGGATGAAATACGTGTGGGACAGACAAGTAAGGCAGAATGGCAAATAGAGATGTTGGCAAGAGATTCAGGCAGGGCAGCACTTCTCAGTCCCTGTGAAATGCATTGCCAGAGAGCTAGTGCAAAGAGCAACCAAAGTGTGAACTGTCTGTCCCTCAGAAACCTGACACAGCTGGCACAAACAATTTTCAGTCAGCTGTGCTGAGGAGTGAAATCAGACAGGAGTCACTGAGCTGCTTAGTAAAATGGACCTGATCTAATAAACTAATGCTAAGAGAGCTAGAAGCTATTTTAAAGGTCAGATTTCTACAAATTAAGAATGTGCACATGGTACAACACAAGTGCGTGTGACAAAAAGAGAGGACTCCAGTCAACTTACTTAAGCAAGAAAGGAAATAAGGCAAAGTTGTGACACAAGACATGAGCAAAACACGTCCATGTACATTTATACATCTTAGAAATGGCACTTAGAAACAGTTGAGAAAGTTTAGCAACACCCATATGTCAAACTGTCTCCCCTTTACAGTAACTTCCGTATTTCAAGAAAGGTGGGCAAATGCCCCAAAGATCCCACTTCCACGAGCAGAACTGATGCCCCCTAGGGGAATCTGAGCAGAGCACAGTATTTGTAATGGTGTACAAGGACTGCAAGCCGCCTGCATCGACACGACCCTTCTGCTGGCTGTAGAGAGATCCAGGAGAGTCAGAACTGTGGGAAGCGAATGCCAGTCACCAGGCACTTTTCTGGGAGGAAAAATGCCTGCTGAAGTGGTGCCACTTCTGAAAGGAATTCAGAAGGCACCAACCACCACTTTTTGTCTGTCGAAGTTTTTAACACAGAGCTTACTTTGAACCTGAATATTGCTTCGCTCAGCAAAATCAAATCACAGACATCAAGAAACCATCCTTTCACCTCAGAAACTTGACAATGTAAATGAGCTCTCAGTAAAAGTCCCTCTTTTCATTTTTCAGCAGACCAACTTATTACGCTCCTCTCTCCCTGCAGAGCATAAAGAAACTTATTGCCAAATCAAAGATCTCGTATAAAATCAGACTGAAGACAAACACAGAACCAACATACTTTACACAAGGTGTTGAGAAGGAATGGACACACATGACTACAGCTCCTTTTCTTTCCCAGTCGGTATCCAAGTCTTTTTCATAAAACTCATCTGTAATCACAGGCTGACTTGCAGTACTTTGTAGACCTCCTCAGGACCATCCTGGTGTTGCTGAGACATGGGCACCGTGTGCAGATTCACCTGCAGGGTTCAGACCTCCACTATACTCTCCCCCAACAGCAGCCTCATATGGGTCACAGCCAACCCCTTCCCCAGCCTGCAGTTCCACAGACGTGGTGACTGCGCTGGGGACTCAACCCTGCCTAAAGACACACCAACACATACCAAGTACTAACCTGAAGTAAGGTCACTTCATTTCATGTAATGGCCTTACCATAAACTATTCAAAAAGTGCTTGGAAAGGGCTGTTTTCAATATTACTGTATGTGTGTAGCTGTAGCATCCACAGCTTCAAGAAAATGTGACACGACTTTCATTAATAAAACAAGATGTGATTGCTGCTCTTAAATTTTGCTTAGTTTTTAACTTTTCCAGTTTTAAAGACCATTATTAAAATGTATTTATTCTTCAGTTATTTTTAATCATAATATTCAACTGAAGTTTGGGTCAAAATAAATAACCTGGCCCAAGGGCCTAATTTGCAGCGAGGTCCTATTTAAGAGTTTGCTGATAACCTCATGAAGAAATAATTAGAACATTTAAAGTGACAAATTAAAGCCAATGCAATTAGCAATAACCCCCATGATTACTTAATATTTTCTAAGTGCTTGTGAAAAAGCAATGACAGGATTTTATGCTAGAAGATAAAATTCTGTTCGTGTGGAGAAGTGAATTACATATGTTTACCATATTAAACAGGGCGAGAAAAAAAATCAGATGGAGTAAAAGGATATCAATAAATTATTACTAGAGAGCATTACCAAAGTAAAATACCCACCCTATCACTCGGTTCTGTCATAGTGGTCTGCAAGTTCTGAACTTTGGCCATCAATGCGCAGCCAAAATTGATCTCAATTTCCATCTTTAAACTTGTAAAGTAATGTATGATCATTTGAACCAATTTGATTATAGCATCTGATCAGAGAAACACATTTTAAAAACTAGTTTTCATGCAGAATTCCGTGGAGTAAACTTTTTTTAAATAAATTCTTTTTAAATAAAACTGCAAGGGCTCCAAGAAAAGTCAGGCCTTTGCTCCAAAGATAAGCGTGCACCAAAATTCTTTGAATTTTTTTCTTCTCTCTCACATAATATCATTCTTGATGCTTCATCTTTCTCAGAATACCATACAGCACAGCCTGAAAACTGTTCAGAGATCAACAGTTGCATACTACACGCACACAAACATGTATACCTGCATCTACATACATAAGACTCCATCGAAAGAACTCAAATCATCAATAAACCTAACATTTTTCAGTCATCCCTTGGTTTTCTTTCAATCTAAAGTAGTTTGGGAATGGGAAATTAAATTCCCTAAGAGTCAGTGCTACAGTACTGCTTGGAGAAAAAAAACCAACCCTGTTCTACTTGAAATCTGTGAAAAGATTTCTCATCAACCTCCAGGTTTGGAAACAAGAATAAACTCATTAAATCCAAACAGACTACTGCTCAACTGAGAAACAATTTACTTCAGAAAAAGATATATTTGTTTGACTGGTTAGAGACAGGAAATATTTTCTTTTTCTCACCAAATAATCAGTAATAACAAATACACCTGAATAAATTAAGCACATGGAAGTGCACACAAAGATTTGTGGCAGCTAACCAATTAGTGCTTCAAGCAGTATCGTTTCTATGTGGGATGTGAAATGAAGTACAAGTTCTATGCTCTGTGGAACACTTACAAAAAAGTCCCCAAAACCTAGCATCTTTCATCATAAATGCCTGACGTACTAAAAGCGTAAACTTATATAAAAGACCACCTTTCCTAAACACCCTTCCTTCCCCATCACAAGTGGCATTCCTTAGGGCTCAGTGCTAGGGCCAGTTCTCTTCAATATCTTCATCAGTGACCTGGACTGGGGTTGTTCAGCCTGGAGAAAAGAAGGCTGAGAGGAGACCTTATTGCCCTTTACAACTCCCTAAAAGGAGGGTGTAAAGAGGTGGGTGTGGGTCTCTTCTCCCTAGTGACAGGTGATAAGAGGAAATGGCCTAAAGTTGCACCAGAGGTCATCTAGGTTGAACATAAGAAGAAACTATTTCACTGAGAGAGTTTTAAAATGCTGGAATAGGCTTCCTAGGGAGGTGGTTGAATAACCACCCCTGGAGTTGTTTAAAAGATGCACTCTTGTGGTACTAAGGGACATGGTTTAGCTCCAGATTTGGTAGAGTTAGGTTATGGTTGAACTGATGGTCTTAAAGGTCTTTTCCAACCAAACAATTCTATGGTTGTATTTCACCATACCAAATGTAGTGTCCAGTTTCACATATGGACTACATGGGCTCTCTAGTATATTTTGATTCAGCAAGCAGCACACTCTGTACTCAAATGCAGATAATATTAAAGGAGCGTGTACAAGCAGGGACTATTCCCAACATGGAGCAGAGCACGGTCCTTTCCCTTTGCATAGCACAGGTGCTCTTTCCATCCTCCCTGCTCCTCTACCTAAATATCCATCTCCAGAGCAGAAAGGGAACATCTGCTCCTCTCTCCATTGGCAGGAAAAGAACAATGTTGGTTTATATGTGACCACTCAGTCCCCATTCTCATCTGCTACTGAAACCCATTCTATGAACATCTAGAATCAGTTTTCTTCATATTGGATAGGAATACTGCAAAAGAAAACCATCTTCGGGAAAAAACCTGATGCACCACTCAGACAGCATTAAAATAGTAAATGCTGATTGTTTCGATGGTTTTCTCCTTTGTGCCATGACATTTTTATGGTGATTTGCTTCTGTTAATCAGGCTAAGAACATAAAATAAGCAGTGCTGACTCTCCTGGACTGGTGGAACCAGCACTCCAAACCAACAAGGCACGCCCACGGTAACACAGCACAGGGGAGATGGCACACCTCCGCTTGCTGAAACACCTACTTTTGGCAAATAGTAAATCCTTCTCTCCTGCTCATGCTCTTTTTCAAGTGTCTGAATGCTGACAATGCAGAATGTCTCAATCTGCTGATTAGTTACCACCAGGCAGTACTGACTGCTTTATAAGTCATTTGCAATTGAAATTTCACTCATAAAAAGCCTTCGCTTACAGCCACCATGATTGCTTTCTGTTTTCTTAAAAATATTAACAAAAACAGGTTTAAAGCAAAACAGAAGTGTCTTTTGTTGCTTCGTAACCTGTTATGTGAAGTTTTGAACTCCCTCTCAAGTTATTTTAGATTGGTTGACCATTCTCCAGAGAAAAAATTCTGGGTAACAAGTCAGCAACAAACACTACATCCTCTACACCAAGTAAAATAAATTTTTATTATTTTTCACTGAAGAATGAGCAACAACTGCAGCGTCTCCCACAACATCTTTGTAGATTCTGTAGTGTTCTCACCAACTGGAAAAATTATTGTAGCAGTCGCAACCTGGACGGGAAAAATATCCAAAAGTAGATGCAAAGTTTCAGGAACTTTCATGGGCAGACCTTTAGCATCTCACACAGAATCACAGAATCACAGAA
>NW_010193847.1:27443-36722 GCF_000695765.1 Mesitornis unicolor | reverse complement strand
CCCTAGCGTTCTGTGATTCTGTGATTCTGTGCTTTCTCTGCCTGGTCCTGGCTGGGCCAGCGAGCAGCTCTGCAAGACAAGGGGTGGGTGGATGACTTTTAAAGCCTCCTACGGGTCACCCCAAATTGCTGTTGCTGTGCCCTCCAACCCCTTTTCAGTTAATGAGTGAAGCCTCTGTGCCACCCCTCCAATGGGTGATGGAGGAAGTGGTCCCTCAGCTGTGGGGTGTTGTGAGGGGTCACAGCATCCTTTGGGGGATCTCACCCCAATGGGCTGTGGGTGATGCTGCCCTGTCCCAGCGGTTTCCTCCTAAAACCACCCTCTGCCCTGAGAGCTGATGGGAAACCTCTCTCCTTCTCATCTCTTCCAGATGGATCTGTCCCACCGGTTCTCCAAGAGAGAGGTATGAGTGTGGCCCCACCACAGTCTCCCTTGATGGCACTGGTGGTTCTCAGGGACACAGCTCAGCCCCTGAAGATGCTCCCTGGGGACAGCAGGTGGTGGCCAGGCAGGGCTGGATGCTGGGAGGGGGGTCAGCGGGGACCAGTGGGGAGCTTGGGTGGGGTCACACCCTGCTAATCCTGGGGAAGGCACAGAGCAAGTCCCTGCTGGCCTGGCGCCATGTGAGGTGTCAGCACTGTCCCCGTAGCTGGCTCTGCTCTATGAGGAGGTCCTCTACACCATCCGGCACCGCCTGGGCAAGCCCGAGCACTACCACATCGCAGACACCCAGGAGCTCTATGCCTACGTGCAAAAGGTGGGTCCCCACCTCCCTGACCAGATCCCCAAATCCTGTCCCCTGACATGTCCACCCTCCTGGCTAAAGTGAACGGGGAGCACATAGCGGGAGCTTTTAATGGGAAAATTAAAAGATGTAGAAGCAGGATCCAACTGGAGGGCTGGGGCAGCTCACGGCTGGGAAATGTTAGCTTTTGGGAAAAATATTTATCTTAGGCTTGAGATGGTAGGAAGAGGAAGGTTCTCCTCCCTCGAGAGCTTTCAGCTGGTCTCCAGCTCTTCTGCAGGATGCTTTGCTCCTCTCCTCTCCCCTCGAGTCCCTGGGGAGTGGAGGGAAGGTCCTGGCTGCTCTCTAGTCACCATTAACAGGGCAGCATCCATCACCGTCCCCATCTCTACAACAGGCTTTTGGCATGGATGCAGAGGAGCACAACATCATCATGCAGCAGGTCGAGGAACTGGAGGTATGCAGTGGGACAGTGTCTCCCCAGTATGGTCAGGGGGGGGTCCCAGCATCATGGCAATGCTGGGGGTAGGGGGCTGTGATGCCTCCTGGTCCCCAAGCTGGGGCTTTGGGGTACAGAGTGCCCCTGGCTGTACCGAGGGAGTCAAGTCCCATCCTTGCTCGCACTCCCCCAACATTAATCATTATTTTTTTTCATTCTTCCAGAGCCCAATTTTTTGCCTGAAAGCAACTGTGAAGGAAGCCAAGGGGATTTTGGGTAAAGACGTCAGCGGTAAGTGGAGACGGGTGTGTGTCCCATGGGAAAAGAGACAGACACTGCTCCCTATGGAGACTTGGACGCCTCTGCCCTGGCAGGGTTCAGCGACCCGTACTGCCTGCTGGGCATCGAGGCCAGGAGCCAGGAACCGGCCCACCCTGACCACAAGAAGCGGATGAAGGCGGTGGTCAAAGACCTCATCCCCGATGACCAGATCCATCGCACACAAGTCATAAGCCAGACCCTTAACCCTGTGTGGGATGAGACATTTATCCTGTAATTCCCTACCTCTTGGCTTTGCTCACTGGGGGGCTGGAGAGGGTGTCCAGGGCTCTCGGAGGGGGTTCAACACTCCTGCCAACCAGTAGCTGAGGCTTGCCAAGCTTCTGGTCTTACCCATGCAGCAGGCCCAGGGAGGTGAAAAACCACAAGCGTGGCAAAAATCCTTCCCTCGGCGCTCTCACACCACTTCCCCGGGCTGTGTGGCGTTGTTTGGGGTCTCCCCCAGGTTTCCCCAGCTGTCCTGCATGCTGGGTCCTGGAATGCTGTCGAATAACAGCATCCTGTTGGTGCCTTGCAGGGAGTTTGAAGACACGGAGACAGCCAGCTTCCACCTGGACATGTGGTAAGCAGCAGCATCCCTGAGGGGAGTCCGGCCTCCTGGGATGGTCACTGGGCCCTGCAACCTTTAAAAAGCCCCAAAACCCACCTGGGGACCCCTTTCACCACCACTGTCTGCTGTGCACAGTGCAGGATGTGAGCAGGGGGAGGCAAGGCTGGCTTTGGCCAGCAAGAGCTGATCCTGAGCCCTGATTTTACTTATGGAAAGAAGCCACTTGTTTGCAGATTTTGGCTGGACAGCTGGGTTTTAGGCGTGTCCTCAGTCTCAACACATTCCCCACCCCAGCACCTTCCCTTCTCCACTGTCATTGCGGTTCCCTGGACTGTTTTGAAGTCGTCTGAATTTCCCCCTTTCCTTCATGGTGGGTTTTGCTGCCCCCCTCACAGGGACTCAGACGTGGTGGAGTCGGTGCGGCACAAGTTGGGGGAGCTGACGGACCTCCACGGCCTCAAACGGTTGGTGCTGGCATGGCCTTCATGGCTGCTGAGGAAAGGGTTTGGAAAACGCTGGTTTACCTGCTAGATGTTAAAAATTGCCTTTGGAAGGTGGATGAGAGGGTGACACAGCTACATTGCCCTTCTTCGCCCCGACTGTGGTTGGGTCACAGTTGCAGGAAACCTTCTCACTCCCTGTTTGTGCCTTTCAGGATCTTTAAAGATGCTCGCAAAGACAAAGGGCAGGATGATTTTCTGGGGAATGTGGTCCTTCGCCTGAAGGTGAGCACCATGGTGCATCCTCTCCTCCAAGTGACTCCCCAGGTGCTGGTTAAACCTCACGGGATCCAGGCAGGATCCCAGCCCTGTGGTGGCACCAAACTCACACAGGATCCCAGCTCAGAGCCACAAATTGATGCCAAGTTCCTCAGTTTGGTGGCAGGTGTCCCAGCCACTCCAACACACTGAAGCTGTGGTTGTACATGTTTTATTTTTAATCCAATGCTGGAGTTATCTAATACAGCACCTTCCTGCTCCATTCACGCAGTGGGACCTGGTCCCTGAGCAGGGTCCTTCCCTCAGGAAGCCTACCCAAAGCTTCAGCCCTTGTCTCTGTGCCTGCAGGACCTGCACTGCTGGGACGACCGGTGGTACCAGCTGGAGCCACGGACGGAGACGTACCCCAACCGCGGACAGTGTCACCTGCAGTTCCTGCAGACTCACAAGAAGGTAGGAGGGAATGGGGACGAGGGGGTCACTTTCTATTGCCAGGATGTCCCTGCATGTTCACGGTTACTATTCCTATGCCTTGGCTCTTTCCAGAGGGCCACCACAAGCAGCCGGACACAGCCCAGCTACACTGTCCATCGCCACCTCCTGCAGCAGCTGGTGTCCTACGAGATCCTCCAGCACCAGGTACCAATGGGGAGGAGTAGCTCTCCAGCAACTAGGCTGGGATGAGGGCTTCCTTCAGAGCCCACCACACCTGCAGCAAGACAGGGAGGAGGGTCACGGGGATGCCTGCCCCTGCTTGACATCCTTACAGGGCACCCATTCCTGCAAACACAACCTGCCCCAGTGCCTGAGCCCCACCCTCACTAAGCCCCACTTGCTCCAGGACACCGCACCCTCCTTTTGCCCCCTTGCAGGCTGGCAGCATTGCCTGGGACGGGGAGCTGAGCAGGCATGCAAGCACGGTGCTGTTCCTGCATGCCACACAGAAGGACCTCTCCGACTTCCACCAGGTCATGGCGTGAGTATCCCACACCTGGGGAGCCACCACGCAGCATCGGGGGTGGGACAAGGGCTGGTATTGCCCCTCTGCCCCACGCAGCACCAAGAGACCCAGGTTCCTTCCCCTGCTATCCCAGCCGTAGCCATGGGTGGGGGAGCCCCACACCGGCCCCTCGGTGCCCCTCCAGCCCCCCAGGGGCTCAGCCCAGCCTCTCTCTCTTCCCCAGGCAGTGGCTGGCGTACAGCAAGCTCTACCAGAGCCTGGAGTTCAACAGCAATTGTCTGCTCCACCAGATCACCAGCATCGAGTACCAGTGGGTGCAGGAGCGCCTGAGGCCAGAGCAGGTCAGGAGGCTGTGGCACCATGCGGGGGGCAGAGACTGGGGAAACGTGCCCTGTGCACCCAACCTTGAGCCTCTTCTGCTGCCTCCTGGAGCTGTTTCCCTCCTTGTGTTCTGAGAAGGACAGGAGTGTGGGGTTCAGAGGTGTCAGGGTGGCTGGAGGGCATTTCTGAGGAGAATGAACCATGGGTTCCAGGACATCCCATGGGTCAGGGGACCCTTTGCTCAGGAGGTTTTGTTCCTCTTCTCTGTGGAGAAGTCCTTACCCTTCGCACCAACATTCCCCTCCTCCATTGCTGCTATTGAGTTAATCCCAACCCCCTGCAAAACTTAAATATGACCCAGTTCCTGCTCTTCCCTGCCTGTTTTCCCAGGGCATCTCAGCACCCTGCTGAGACTCTGAGTTTTTCATGCATAGCAATGAGGTTTAATCACAAAGCTCAGTTCAGCCCCTCCAGGGAGAAGTCACTCGAGACATCAGGGGGTTTTCCCATCCCTGGAGCAGGCGAGAAAGGAGCAGGAGCCACAGGCTCCCTCCTCCACGGTGCCATGGTCCTGCTGGCATCCCTGGCTGCTGCTGAGAATGACAGCCTGTGTTTCCTTCCTTCACCCCAGAAAGCAGAGCTGGCCGAGTCCTTCCAGTCCTTGCTGACTTACGGGGTCTCCCTCATCCGGAGGTACCGCATCATTTTCCCCCTCACTGTCCCGAGGTCCCCAGAGAGGCTCCAGTCCCTGCTCCGGTGAGTCGAGCACCAGTGCCAGCTGTGCAAGAGGTCTATGGCTTGGTCACCGTGGTGGATAAGCCTGAAAGCTTGAGAAAAACCCTGTGTGAGCCCTTTCTGCCCCCTTCCAGGCTGCTGTGACACTTGCCCTGTCCTGTCCCTTGTCCTGAGCTCCCTGTGGGGGATGTTGTTGGGAGGGGAAGGTCTGGTTGTGTCTGGTCTCTGTGGGGAGAGGTGGCTGTTTCTGATGGGCTGGAGCTGAGTTTCACTGGAGGGTCTTGTTTGGCAGGGTCCTGGTCCAGATGTGCAAAATGAAAGCTTTCCACGAGCTGTGCACGCTCAGCCCCGACCTCCCCCAGATGGTCTCCACAGCACTGAAGGTAGTGGGACTGGGGGCCTCACCCTCCCCACCGCTAGGGAGGTGGGACCCTGTGGCTCTCTCTTCCCATCCATACCCTGCTCAATGCCCACACCTCAGCCTCTCCTGCAAAGCCACACAGACCACTCTGGGTGGGGAAAATACCTCAACTGGTGATCTAGGCCTGTGGTTCCCACCACATGGACCTGGATCCTGCCCATACCCAGGGGACAGGGAGAGTGAAGGGGATGACAGCACTGGTTTTGTCCCTCCTGCTTCCCCACTGTCACACCGGGTCTCCTCTTTTGCAGTCAGGCACGACGGAGTGGTTTCACATGAAGAAGCAGCACCTCAAGCCCATGGTGAAGGTCAGTTCCCATCTCTGCTACTCTGACATTATAAGAGGGAATTTGCTGGGCTTGTGGTGGGAGGCCTGAGGGGCTGGGAAGGCAAGACAAGATGAAGATTCTTCAGTCTTCTGATACCGTGAAGGCGTTTGAGCATATCACAAAAATAAATCACATGAGGAAGGAGCCCAGGTCATCTCAAAATCACTGAGCATCAAAAACAAGCTGTTCCTTTGCAGAGCATGGAGGAGAATGGCAAAGCCTTGTCCAGACTCCTCTTGGAGGTGATAGGAGATCTCCAGCAGTGCCAGAAAATCTGGAATAAATTCTTCATCAAGTAGGTTTTGGAGCTCAGTTCCCCCCCCATCCATCTTCCCTGGGGTCAAGAGCAACAGGGCACTTCGATGCCTCATTCATTGGCTCTTGTGCTCCACAGATAGCATCTGTGGTCCCATTTCTGCCTCTCATAAGAGCTGAACTGTGCTCACCCTTATGGCAAGGGCATGGCCTGAGAGGGTTTGCTGGGCTGGGCCTGGCAGGCTCCTGACTCCCTGTCTCTCTCTTGCAGCACCTTGAAGTTGAATCTCTTCTCCATCGCCTACCTGGAGCTGGATAGCCTGGTGAGCAAGCCTGGGCTGCTCTGTGCTCGTGGAGCTAAGGTCTACAGCCAGGCTGGGGTTTTTGGGCACCCTTCAATTAGCAACTGGTTGTTGTAAGCCTGGAAAGGGAGCAAGCCAGGGTGACCCCATCTTTCCCTGCGTGCCCATAAAGTGACTATCATCTGCTTACTTGACACAATGAATTTTTTGAAATAACACAAAAAAGGAAGAGGAGTCTCCTGATCTGACCCTCACCCCGTGGCTCCAGAGAGCCCCCAGCAGACCAGACCTTTCCACACAGACCCTCACTGACACCTTTTTCCCTTTCCTTGCTCTCTGCCAGGTTGTGGAGCATGTCCAGGAGCAGTTGCGCGAGGTGGACAGCAGCATGTCCAAGCCCATGGCCGAGAGCCTTTTCCTGCTCTACATGAACCTGCAGGAGCTCTATCGGATGAAGGACTTCCTCCCAAAGAGGTACCCAACCCAGAGAGGGGAGATGCCGAAGTGAGGGAGCAAGCAGTTACTTGAGAGGAACTCCAAATCCTTCCCATTCACCTGCATTGCTAATTACACACAAGGCAGACGAGGCTGTTGTTGTCTGGTGTC
This sequence comes from Mesitornis unicolor, assembly GCF_000695765.1. Taxonomy (NCBI): domain Eukaryota; kingdom Metazoa; phylum Chordata; class Aves; order Mesitornithiformes; family Mesitornithidae; genus Mesitornis; species Mesitornis unicolor. Next base: position 30,000 of record NW_010193847.1, on the reverse strand, counting down.
AATGTGAGCATCACCAGAAGGTTTTCAGGCTTGTCTGTGGGTGGAGTTGATAGAGACCTCATCTTCCAGACAAAGAGAGGTTTCTCCTTAGCATGGTGCTATGTGCTGCCTCCACCTTGGGGCAGTTTCTTACATGTAGGAGCAGGGAGCGGTGATGGCCTTGTGCCGTTGCTGTGCAGTTGTTGAAGCTGGTGCCTTCCTCCACAGGGATGGACCTCTGGCTCTGAGCAATTTTCACCAGTGGTTCAAGGAAGCTGTGCCCCAGTGGCTGCAGAAGGCCTACACCATCACGCTGGAGAGGGTGCAGAGAGCTGTCCAGATGGACCAGGTAACCAGGGAGGAGAACATCTCCCTCCATCCTTTGGGGCCACTTAGCTCCCTCCACGCCTTGCTGCTGTGCCTGGCATTGAGCCCACCACGTAGGTGCCTCTTGCAGCCCAGGAGAGGGCTAGTTCCTCTCCCGAATTCATAAGAAAGGACATGGTCTTCTGAACCAGTTGATCCCATCCTGGCCCCACACTGAATCCCCATGCCTATTCCCTCTCTGCTCTCTGGCAGCCCGAGCAAGCTGATGAGCCTGTTTGGGCCGTGCTGTCAGCATTCCCTTTGCTTCTGACCTTCAGGAAGAGGAGAGGGAAGACAGCCATGGGGCCATGGGCTCCTCACCCCTTCTTCAGTGTGGTCCAGCAACACTGGGTTAGAGCATGGTGGGGCACAGCCCCGTGCAGGGAGCTCGGGCCACTCCAGCTATCCTTATCTTCACTCTCCAAAGTGACTGGGTGATGACATGGGGATATATGGAGCTGCTGATGGTACAGAAAGCCCTAAAGTAAAGGAGCAGCTCTCCTGCCTGAGATGGCTCCTCTCCATACAAGCTAAGCTGCATTTGCTTTCTCTGGCCCCTCAGCTGATGCCCTTCGGGGAGCACAACAAGCACAGCACATCCACCATCGACCTGTCCACCTGCTACGCCCAGATCGTGAAGACCTGGCAGCAGCTCAACTGGCCGGACCCTGAGGAAGCGTTCATGATCATGGTGAAACTCGTGGAGGTTTGTACCCTGCTGGCAGATGCCATGCTTCTGGGCATCAGCACTCGAAGTTTCCTCTCCTGATCTTGAAGATACATCTCCATGAATGGGGCCAGTGTCTCACGCCGATGCAGCAGGGTCCCTTGGCACCATGGTGGCCCCATGCTGCCTTGCTCAGTCCCTCTGGCTTATTCTCTATCCTGCAGGACATGTGCAAAATCGCGCTCATGTACTGCCGGCTCATCAAGGAGAGGGCCGAGGCTCTGTCGCCGAGTGAGCAGAATGAGGGTGAAGCAGCCAACAGGGTTGGTATTGGACCAGGGGCCACTGCTTAGGGAGAGGCAGGATTTGGCCATGGTTTTGGGGTAGAGAGGGAGATGAGCTGCTGAGCACCCAGACATCCTGGGTCTGGCTCTCATGGGACCCATTTGACCGCTGATAGCTGTAATCCTGGAAAATCAGGAGTGAAATGGTTTGAGCAAAGGGAGTGGGATGGGAATGGGGTTGGGCACGGGGTTGGGGATGGGGATGGGCATGGGCATGGGCATGGGGATGGAGCTGGTGTGGGATGCACCGGGCAGCTGTGGGACACCTTGAAGCAGATTTCACCTCTCCAAGCTCTGCATCGTGGTGAACAACATCAAACAGCTGCGGCTGCTGGTCCTGAAGCTGCCATCGCAGCTGGACTGGGCCCAGCTGGAGCAGCGCACAGAAGCCGTCATCAACCGGCAGCAGATTCAGCACACGCTGCACAACCAGCTCGACAGCACCGTCTCCTGCCTGGACCGCGAGGTCCGGGACGTGGTGCAAGCCCTGGCCACCAAGGTGATCACCTGCTACCAAACCCTTTGACCCTCATGTGGCCCAAAGTGGGGAGGTTTCACCTAAGGGGGTCTGGAGCCCACAGCACTCCTGGGATGGAGACAAAGTGGACCTGGGCATGACAAAGCTGATGCAGAGGGCAAATGCCAAGTGCCTCTTTGCATTTTTCCCCTGGCAGCTGGAAAAGACCATCGCCAGGCACATCCAGGAGCTCTCATCTTCCAATGACACCTGGGAACCTGAGGACGTAAATACCTGGTTCTGCTCCTCCTGGAGCATCTTTTTTGGGCAGCTGTGAATAATGCTTGCCTGCTTGCTGGAGGCCCCCATTACCCTTTTCCACCAGCAACGGGGCCAAGACCTCCATATGCTTTGTTTGACACCCATGTTGGCAGCAGGACCAGAACAGGCACAGCCTGCACCCATCCTCACTGCAGGAGGGAGCTGCTCATGCCCACTCAGTCCTGCTGCCTCCAGTCAGCACTGCTCTGCCCTTCTCCCTGCTGTGCCCTGCTGGATACAGCCCCCTCATGCCCTCCCCAATGCCCCTCTCCTCTCGCTGCAGTCCATCATCCCGCTCATGAAGTTCTTGGAGTCAGAGCTGCAGTATCTCAATGAGCATCTGGTCCAGGAGAACTTCAAAAGGTGACCAGGGCCCTGGGGATGCGCCGCGGTGGAGGCCAGCATTGTCCCCATCCATCAGCA
>NW_010193847.1:0-27420 GCF_000695765.1 Mesitornis unicolor | reverse complement strand
CAGTTTGGGCCCAGGGACCAACCCCTCCAATCCACGCCCTCAGAGCCCATTCACACCCTTCATCCCTCACCCCGCAGCCTCCTCACTCTCCTTTGGCATCACACCCTGGCCGTGCTGTCAGCAGCCGCAGAGCAGCAGGTCCCCTTGGCCCAACACTACAAGAAGCTTCACTGTGCCCTGAAGGTATCAGGGTAAGGGGACATGGGGCGTCCCTGTCAGGGACATGTGTTTGGGTGCCAGCTAACAGCATCCTTCTCCTCAGAGCCTGGACCTATGCTTCCATGCCAAGGGTTGCGGGCTACCGCTGGAGACCCTCCACAGTGCAGCCTTCCTGGTATGGGGGGGATGGGGGGATCTCCAAGGGCTTCCTTTGGGCAGTCTCCAGGGAGGGCATCCCCAGGCTGCAGACTCGTCCCTCAACTCTTGTCTTCCCTGTAGTCACTGGAGACCCACCTAACCCTCTGCTCGGCCACCAGCCGCAAGCTCATCCAAAAATACTTCAGCAACAGGATCCAGCAGCAGGTGGGAGTCAGGACGGAGCTCCCAGCCCCACACCCACCCTTGCGTGTACGAGGCTGCCCAGCACAGCCCACCCATTGAAACATGGGCATTTCCCCACCACCCTCCCAGTCCTGGGGCTGTTTGGGTTGGTTTTGCCCCAGCAGTGGGCAGGAGGGGGTTCAATTGCATCCCAGAGGATGCCCGTCACTCCCTAGTAGCCCAAAAACGAGTGTGCTGAAAGGCAGCGCCCTTATTCTGTGCCACCCGCCTCAGCTGGACGCCAGCTCAGAGAAGTACGGGGCAGTGACGATCAAAGCGCTGTACCGCCCTTCGGAGCAGAAACTCCGCGTGGAAGTGCTCAACGCCACCAACCTCATCCCGCTGGACTCCAACGGTGGGTGTGGGTGGGCTGGGGAGCCCCACCATGCCGGGACTCCTCATCCTCAGTCCCCAGTACGCCCCTTGGTGGGAGAGATGCTGGCTGTGCTCAGAGTGACGGGACTCTCTTGATTTGCTTCTGCATCCAAGGAGGTGGGATTTGGGAAAGACGGAGTTAAAAGTCCGGGGTGGTCCAGTGGGATGGGGCAGGCAGGACCAGGCAGGGCAGGCGGCTTTTCCACCATGCAAATCACATCTCATACAGAAAAATGTGCCGGTGTGACAAGAGACAGGCTGTCGGGTTGGCTGTCATTTGGGGCGGTCTCCAGGAGAGGTCACTTCTCCTGCAGCCACCCGTGGCCGATTGTGTGGGCAGGGTTGGGGATGGTCCCGCACCCTCCCAGGAGCGTGGGCTGAGCTGGGGTTGGTGGGGAGGGTGCCCTGGACCCCCGCCCTTACCCCAGCCAGGCAGAGGGGGTGATGAGAGGAAGCTGATGTCTGCACCCTCTCCCAGGCTCCAGCGATCCCTTCGTCCAGCTCACCCTGGAACCCCGGCATGAGTTCCCCGAGGTGGTGGCCCGGACCACCCAGTGCAAGAAGAACGAGCTGCACCCCCTCTTCGATGAAGCCTTTGAATTGTATGTAGGGGCTGACACCCACCACCCCCCCATCCTCAATCCTCGCAGCCACTCATGCTTCAATCAAGCCCCTGCTATGGGGCTCCTGCTCCAGAAACTGGGCCCTGCCCTGGGATTTCAGCCCCTGCACCCCTCTGGGGGCTCAGCCTGGGGGTTCTGCAGTGGGAGCTGGTGGTTCTGCCTGGGTCCCACAGGCCGGTGTGGGGCTGTGCCAGGGCTTTGAAGGGCTTGGGGGTCAGTGCGGTGGTGGGGGTGAGCATCACCCTGGGGAAGCCTGTTTGGTTCCCAAAGGTTGAATTTTGGGATGGAGCGGATGAGATATGACAGGCCCCTCACACCCACAGCTTGATCCCCCCCGAGAAGTGCCGGCAGGAGGGGGCCTGCCTGCTGTTGACCGTGTTCGACTATGACACCCTGGGCTCCAATGACCTGGAGGGCGAGGCCTTCTTTCCCCTCTGCCATCTGCCTGGCCTTGATGCTGATGAGGACCAGGCCGAAGCGGGACGGGTGCCCCAGACCCGCCTCCCCCTCACCCACCCCAAACCCAGTGGTACGTGGTGCTGCAGCCGGGCTGAGCCCCACAGAGCCCCCATGGCATGGGGAGGGGGCTGCGGTGAGCATTGCCTACCGCCCCTCCCCTCCTCTCTGGCAGGAGACGAGATCCTCCGGCTGCTGGAGTCCAGGAAAGGGGACAAAGAGGCTCAGGCCTTCGTTAAGCTCCGCAAGCAACGAGCCAAGCAGTCAATGGAGAAGGAGTGAGGGAGGTGGAGGAAAACGGTCTTCAAACGAAGGGGGCTGGCCAGTGGGACCCCAGGAGTTTTGCCAGTGCTGGAGCTGTTTGTGGGGGACAGAGGGGGTCCCTGTACCCCCTGCCACCTCCCAGCACCCGTCTCAGCCCCACCTTTGGGTACTGATGCTCCCACACAGCACATGGCATGCTGGGGGATTTCCTCGCCTGCCTGGTCTAGCAACACTACACAGGGGATGCGAAAGTGTGTGGCTGTCCCCGCTCGTCCCCATTAGCCTGTCCCTGCCGGTGCTGCAGTGCCTGGCCACATCCCCAACCCTCTTGTCTGCAACCTGGCATCAGGGCAATGCAAAGGCATCCACATCTACTTGGGGTGGGGACAACACGTGCCCAAACCTGTGGGTTGGATTTTTTTTTCCCTCCCCCACTTTTTTTTTTCTTGTGGATAAGCCTCTTATTTTAAATTAAAAGCAACAAAGCTGATGTGTGTGCTGAGCCTGTGCAGAGAGTGCTTTGGGGCAATGGCCCTGGGCCGGCAGCAGTGCAACGGGGTGGGATGAGACATTTAGGTCAGGGAGGGTTAAACTGGGAAGGAGAAGCTGGTTGCAGGATTTCAGCATGAGGAGATGGCTTGTGAGTGGTTTTTGTCTGAGTTTCCCATTGGAAACAGAATGGGGAGCCGGGATGGTTCTGTGCAGCCCACCAGGCTTTGTGGGTTTTTTGGTTTGGTTGGTTTTTTGGGGTTTATTTTTTTTAGAATGTGCAGCGTGTGTGTTTGTTTGTGTTTCTGTATTTTACCACCCATGGTATTGACCTTGGGGTGCCTGCTGGAGCTGAAGGAGCCTGGGAGCTTGCTGGAGCACGGCAGCCCCAGGAGACAAACCACGCAGCGCCTTGAGCTGCTGAGAGCCCAGACGCAGTTGACAGGTCCCTGGTGTCGCCCCCAGCCTGTGCCAGGGGTCTGCATCCCTCTGCTGCAGCACACAGAGGACAGTGATGGGGACAGTGGTGGGCAGCAGCTCCGCAGGGTGCAATGCATGTGGGGTGGCTCAGAAAAAGTGCCCAGCAGGGCAGGTGGGTGATAACTATTTGCTGGGTTGGTTTTTTTTTTTTGTTAGGGGGTGGGTGGAAGTGGGGGGTGGGGGGGTGGGGCGCTTGTTTTAGCTGCAATTATTAGCAATTTTATATCTGGAGCAGCCTCTGCCCTGGCCCTGCAAGGGGTGGTTGTGCATGGAGCTGCAGCGGGTCCCTGGGAGCTGCCATGTCCCAGGGAATTAAAAGCATCGCCCTCCCGGCTGCCTGAGCACCAGCTGCTCCCTCAGGGGATGAGGAACTGCTGGGTCAGCTCAGGTCAAGCCCTCGATGCAGAGGGTTGGGGGAATAAAAAAAGCTCCTCTGGTATCTATATGACACAGCCAGGCTCAACCAAACCCACAGCAGGAGGTATTAAGGTGCTACTTGCTCACAAGGAAGCCATTTGCTGGCTTAAATAATTTGTTTGTGTCTCCCCTTGTAGCTCTGCAGGGAAGTAAGATTCGGGAGAAGGGTTGCAGAGATGCTGACCCAGGGCATCATTGCAGCCGGGCTGCTGCTGCTCCTGGAGAGAGAGGAAACCCCATGCCTGCTCTCTGTAGCAGATTTGGTGTTGGCACCTGCTAGCAACCAGCCTCATGCTTTCTTGCAAGGCTTAGTTATATGGGGCTGCAGGTCTGAACCTGGTTTTAGCTTCTTTGTGCTCTAACTTGCCCTGTGCTGACCATCACCTGGGCTGTCCTCACTGCAGCAGACAGTGTGTGGCTCTGCTTTGAGCTTGGGTGTGCTTTATTATCCAAGCTAAAACACTGGCTTAATTTCTGCTTAGCTCCAGGCAGTTGTGCGAGTCTTTTCCCACCCCAAAAGAAATTATACACTTTACACAGGACTAATAAACCATAAATGATCAGAGTGTAACTACCCCCATGGACCTCAGGAGGAGAATTAGCCTAAGCATTAAAAAAACAATACGGCTTGAAGAACACAAAACCAGCTCCCAGATAATGCCAGACCGAGGAACAAATCCCCATCATCATCATCATCATCATCCTGGTGAAGAACCTGACACAGGCAGATTGCTGCAACACAGAAGGGGGCAGGCACTTACATCTACCAATTTTATTGTGTTACTAATAATCTGTAATATAAATTAGGTGATTCAGATTATTGTTGTAACTGGACTAATGGTAAATGGTTGACGCATTTTCAAAGCATTATTTAGACCAAAAATCAAGGTAATTCTTGGATCCATATGTAAGGCATATACTTCTGGGTGCCAACGCATGAAACCATGTATGTAATGATTGAAATGCTCATATTCCCTCCCATTAGCTGTGCAGGCAGAGCTTACCTCTGCCCAGCCCAGCTCCTGTGGGAGACGCTTACAGATAAATTCTGGGTGATAAAACGCAACTTGCTCTGTGGTTTTGCCATTTCCAAAGGAAATGCTCCCCATCTTGCATTGATCATAAAGGTCAAGGACACCCCCCCAAAATGGGAAAAATCTGGAAAGGAGCCCAAGGAAGAAATTATTCTTGGTTGTGTGAAAGTGAGAAGGCAAAATTGGCCATAGAGATGAACTGGATCTGTTATTCTGAGAGTTTCATAGCCCAGACTTCTTCACACCTCACTGAGCCACCGCGCAGGACTGTACATACACCCCCGGGCACGCACGGGCACACACACACGCACACACCGCTTTATTCGATATTTTTTTTCTTAGCAAAAAAATAAAAATTTATTGTCCTCTAGAAAAAAAAAAAATCCATCCTGCCCTTGGAAACTGTGACACAGATTGAGTTCTTTTCAGCCCCACATGCAAATTCACTCTGCCAAGAAAAGAGTCTAAACCAGGTTTCCGACAGCCAAAACACATATTTACAGAATACGAGAGAACGACAGCTGAAATCACAGTTCTATACATGGAATCAACAACACGTTTTACACACCACCGATCACCATTCTGCCAACTTCTACACGGACTAGGGGCGCTTCTGCCCAGTGCCCTTCCTCCTGGGGAAAGCGGGGAAGAGACTGGTCAAGAATTGCCACCAGAAATACTGCAGTGTGTATTATTATTATTATTTTAAACGTATACTGTATTTATTTTGTTTTAACATTGGAAGCTACGGAAAGTGGGAAAGCCCCAGAAATCTCCCCGATGCAGTCACTAGTTTGCAGGAATACTTCACCTTTAAAATACTAGGTTTTACATCAGTAACATCTATTTTGCTGTTGGCCATCACTCCAAGGATTATTATAATTCTGGAGGAAAACACTGGTAATATTCTTCCTTCTCAGATGGGGGAAAAGGAGAAAGAGAGGAGTTTTGGAGGCTGGTAGAACAGCAATGAATTACTGAGTCCATTCAATGTTACGGGCTTCCTCACAGGGTAAGGACTTTTCTTCATTGTCTCAGCTGCATAAGCCTTGCAAGTGGCTCAGGTTCAGCTTCAGAGATGTACGGAAAATATAAAACCCTTTGGCAGGGGATCAGCTGCAGCAACTCCCCCTCGGGGTGGGGTCTGCTTAATGAAAATGTTGTGCTTCAGCTCTGACACCTTCCCCGGTCCCTCCTGCGCCACAGCTGGCAGGCGGCTACATCATCTAAGGCTGGAGATGACCTAAAAGTGGTCCTGTTAGCTCAAAGCAATGCCAAAATTCTTCAGCTCCTGGCTGTTGTCTACAGCTCTAGCCTTGCTTTTTGGTATCTATCTACCCAGGATAGTGTTGTCTTAAGCCATCTGCTTCTATATTGTTTTTCCATAGTAATGTAAAAGTTTATTGACCTTTAAGATACTGTGGTTTCACAACACAATTGAGACTCCCTTCCCCCAGCTCTTAGCTCAGAAGTGTCTGACCTGCACAGTTAGTCAGCGAGGTCAACACTTCCAAAGCGCCCAAAAACATGGGGAGGAAAATGTCATTATCCAATGAGGAGTCTGTGTGAAGAGGCAGGACCCAGTTGTGCCAGCTGGGCTGCTCGTCAAGAAGAACTCGGCCAAAAAAGCCCCCTTAGAAGTTCTGGTGTGTTACTGCATGTCCTGTAAAAGGGAGCTCCCGCTTCAGAAGGAAGCGTGACAGTACATTACTGGGGCTGTACATATTAGCACCAGGTTTACTTCAACAAGACTCTTTTTACACCATACAGAAGCTGACCACAGACTCCTCATCCTGAAATGCAGTGCTGTGATCATGGTTCACCCTCCCTGCCTGGGGCAGGCAGTAACAACTGCTGGAGTGGGTCAGAAACACCGCCCTTTCCCCCTGCTCTCACCTCACTCAGTTCTGAAATTGTCATGTAAGTGGCCCCCAAAATATTCACAAAATGCACACACATGGAGTTCTCTTTCATTTGATGCTTAAGAAAATAATTCACATTTCAGATTATTTCTCTTTCTTTTTAAAGCAGCAAACAAATTCATAGAAATCTAAATTTAGGAAGTCTGTCTTAAAGAACCAGAGGAAAGCAAGAAACAGTCTATGTGCTTGAGCAAAGACAGTGCTGAGATACAATGGGGTGGGGGCAAGGGAAGGGGCTAGTGCTAATCCTTTCAGGCTGTTCTGCCCTGAGTGCAGTGTGGCAATAGAAAGTTAAAATTTAAGGGCCACAAACAGGTGAAGTTTTGAATTCTTTGGTCCTTCAGTGTAAGTTTTAAAACAGAGAAACTGTTTTACTCAAAAGGAAAAAAACATGCTTTCTCTGGCCTGGAATTTGCCTTGTGCCCCTCTGCCTAAGCAAGGTACCTCCATGGACACTGGGGGCAAATATCGTTTCCCCCTGGACCTGACAGCCCAGCAGACTCCGTGACTGGCAGTCCCCTGGAGATGGAGCTGCCAGCAGTGGCCAAAGTCCAGCTGAAGAGAAGGGACAAAGTGAGGAGTCCCTGGGGGAAGCAGATGCAGTCACACAGAGGGGCACCACACAGTTCGGAAAAAAAGAGGGCTGGCCAAAGGCAGCGCCACCCTGAAGAGCCCCTTGGGGAGGCAGGAGAGCAGATAAACCACCACGCTATGAAAAAGTGTTACAAACCAATAGCCAAAACAGGCTGATCAGCTCTGGTTCTTATAAATAGTAAAGACCTGATTCAAGAGTTTATTTCCTATGATTTAAGTTACTTACAAAAACTTCTCAGTAAATTTTTATCTTAACTGGGCTTTTTCCTCCTCCTCCCACTTTTTTCCCTAAAAACGAAATGTTTATGTATTTTAATAGAAGGTGTTTCCTTAAGATCAGACCAAGGCAGATGCACTGCCCCATGGCACAGACATTCAAAGGCTATAACCAAACAACATAGCCACAATAGTCACCCAACAGTGTCTCTCCATTAAAAAAAATTAAAAAAACCTGATGCTAGTTACAATAAAATACACATGGAAAAAAAAGCATTTTTACCAAAAAAACCCAAAAACAAATTAATGGGAAAAACATAAAAAAGAACTACACAGAGCTGCACTTAAGAGATCATCTGGGAATGCATATTAACCCCTTCCATGTAAAGGAAGAGTGGAATTATGGAAGCAAACCTAATTATGTCTTTGCATTAAATATGAAGCTTTCTGAGAGGCTCTGGTAAAAATTCAGTTTTCCTAAAACAGTGGGCTGCTGGAGGTTCCAGTGCTTTTCCAGGTCAGGGAAGGGGAGCACAGGCAGTGTCCCTGTGCAAAATAAAAACGTTTTAGTCAACTGAGTGGCCTTTTGGTTGAGATCCCAGCAGGTTACCGCAATCCGCCTGATGTAAAAATCCAAAGGACACACTGGTGATGAAAGTCACAGGGAAGCTCAGCTACTGGACAGGTCTAAGCTGGTGGCATTTTTTTGTCACGCTAGACTTTCTCTGTCACCACAGGCATACATGTTCTCTAGTATGAGGGCTTCTGGACTCAGCAGTCCACAAACCATCCTTGAGGTGCTGACACAGGCAGCATCAACTTTTCAACATGAGTGTCCTCAGAGTACCTGGAATTGTCTCATGTGTTTCAGCAGTGACTATGAATCAGGTCCCTGTGGCTAAAACAAATCTAATCTGGTCTGAAGCAGTAAAAAGTCTCTAGGTAGACACCAGATAAAGGGGTGCCAGGAGAGCACTAACCTCTGCATCCATATTTCTTTCATAAAGGGCTTTAGCTGACGCAAGGGCAATACTTTTAAGGCTGCTCAGACCTGGAACACGTTAGCTGTATCAGCAATGAACACTCGTCACTGAATTTTAGGGCTCGGCTTGCTCTAGGCCCAATACTTTTTTTCCTTCTTTTCTTCTTTTCGTACAAATATACAAAGAGAGTAAAAAAATTTAAAAAGTGAACTTTGCTGGTTAAACGACAGCCAAAGTTCCTGCACATTCAGAGATTGGCAATGTGAGGCCCACTAGGCAGGCACCCAGCGGAGCTTCCATCAGGGAGGACGGCTTTAACCAAGCTGGGTCAGTGAAAGAGCAGGGAGACCGAAGACATGAACAAGTCACTTCAATCCACCTTGATCCTCCCTGTGATCTCAACTCTTCCTCTGGAAAGCACATGGAGGCCTCTTTTGCCCACTCTAAATCCTTCTGGAAATAGTCAAAAATTTGTTATCACCTAAATAGAAAAGAGGAGAAACAGAGACTCTTTGCAAATGGCCCTTTGATCTGTATTAAAAACAGCTCTCAAAGTTCCTCAAGAGTTAGAATTAGTGGGGCAGGGGTGAGGGGCAGTTTAGATACGGGATGTAAAATATTAAAAAGTGCTCTGCAACTAATTTTTGTTTCATGCGTGTATGTGCGTGTGTGTGCATATATATACACATACACAAACATGCACATACACACATATATACATATATATACACATACATATATATATGTACACATACATATATATGTACGTATGTATAAAGTTAAAAAGTTCTATACGATATGATTAGAACAAGTGTCCTTGGAAGGTCACGACTGGAGAGAGTGGGGCCTGTTGGGATGGCAGATGGGGCACTCGCCCTCCTCGGCGCAGGTTTCGCACAGCACTGCGTGTTGGCACGGTAACACCACCCGGTTCTCCTCCTGACACTTAAGGCATTTCACTGACTGCATCTGAAATACTGCCTGCAAGAGAGGGGGACAGGGCAAAACATCAAAGTCACAAAGCAAAAGGGCTTCTGTCCTATGCTAGGCAGTTTGGGGAACAAATAGGAGGCAGCAGGGGAAGAACTCGCAGCTGTCTGCCCATTTATCTTCTGAGGCAACAGCAAAGCAGCACAGCATGATGTCTTAGGATCATTTAGGATCAATGCAGCTTTGATTGTGTTTAGCTCTGTACTTTAGGCACAAAGAGGAGGTAGGTATTTTCCTGTAAGCTGGCTAAAACTGAGTTTGGCTACAACCACATGGAATTGCTTTGATAGGCTGCTGATTTCTGGCTGTATTAAAGAAAGGGGAAAAAAGCTGCAATCTGTAGGAGTAGAGAGAACAAGGACCTTCCCTACAAATCCCTGGCACTCACCTTATCAACTTTCTCCAGGTTTGCCCGCAGCTGTTTCTGAAGGGTGTAAAGCGAAGAGAGTGAGAGCGTTTCCAGGTCAGAGAAGGAGCGCAGAAACTGAGGGTCCTGGCCTGTGTGGATCCTCTCCAGCTCCTCCTGTAGCTTCTTCACTTGCAGCTCCAAGGCTTCCCTCTGCTCCCGGGCCAGTTCACACTCCATGTTAGCTGTATTGGCGCGATCATTTGCTTCCTCTGCCTCCTTTTTCCAAGCATCACAAGCCTACAAGTTCCAACAAAGAGGGTAAAAAAAGCAATCTTAAAAATTGGTCAGCCTCCAAGAGAGAATCCCAGGCAAAAATATCCATTTCCATGCACTCCTCACCAGCAGTATGTTCTATCCAATCTGCCCTGTTCCTAAATTCTGAAAAATCCTTGGAGCTTTGCTACAAAGTACTGCCCATTCCAGATAACCACTCTGGTTGGGCTGTGGTTCTACATATTTGGCTCACATCACTAAAGGGATGAACTTTGCATATTGGCAAATTGTCATGGATCTAAGTCAATTGCCAGCTCTAAGAGACTGTCAAGCACTTGAGTTCATCCATTACAACACCTGGCCTTGCACTTCCAGCATCTGAACACATCAGACAGAGTGATTCAGTCCCTTTTTCCAAGGGAGAAGGATAAGAATGCTTAAGAGAACCTGTCTGTAAAACCTACAGCTCTTTGCAGCACCCCAGTGTTTGGAAAGCTCCTGTTGAAACACTGACACCCTCCTAGTCCTTTACATCCTCTAATCTCTCTTCCCAAGAGTGGCTCAAGTACCTGTTTGGCTTGTTTCCACGACTCTTCCCACTGCTTTATTGTGCCGTTGGCTTCATCCAGTTCTTGTCGTAGCCGTGCCAGCTCCGCAGCACCTGGACCTGACAGAAATGCAGGTGAGGTACTGGGCGAAAAACTCCCCGAAGCAAAGTGTTCCCATATGCTGCTGTTCATCCCATTTAAACCTGTTTCACAGGGAAATAGAGAGGGTTATGTCATAGGTGCTGGCATTTTCCCCATTTACTCCCTACCCCTGTGAGATCCAGGACTTAAAAATGTGTACATAATAAAAAGAAGAATCTTAAGAATTACTTTCATCCGCTGGACCCAGGAGTCTGTCATAGAGGGACTTCACAGGGATGTTTTTCAGCATTAGGCCTCATCTTTAATTGATGCAGGGAGGACCCAGGAAACTGAGTGGAAGCAACTTTTGATGCAAGTTGTTTTCAGAAGCATTGATTTTAGAGCAGAGCTGACTACCAGCTTGAATCCCCCTTCTCAAGTAAGAAACCTCTGAACTGCTTACTCTGAACCTTCCCACTTGTCTGTGCAGCACAGCCATCAGCATTGGTGAACAGATTGGTTCACACAGACAATCTGGGTGGTGCTTCCTCTCATGCTATACCCTAAGAAAACTTCTCCTCAGCCTGGTGCTTAGAAAAGCAGTCTCACTTCCCAAACAGTGAGACTAAAATGCACCAACGTCATTACTGTTTGCATACGCAAGAAACAGCACTAACTGGAAAACCCTGTTTATACACAAGTGGAAGCAATAGTATACACATCAGCTTCATCCCTGGCAGTTCTAGCAGAAAGCTAGTGCTCAGCGCCAGAGAAGACTGATTAACCACTTCCCTATTTTAGCTTGTTCAAATAATTCCTCTTTTCAGGAAGAAATTCAAGGCATAGGAAACAAAGAAGTAGAAAACCAGTTGTAAACAAAACTGGATTTTTTTCACAGACTCCAACATCTTTTAATAACAAAAATATTTTTACTTAAAATAAACATCTGCACTTTGCACTCACAGGAGGACTCGTAGGAAATGCTCGTATCAAGACAGAGCTACTGAGTGATGTGGATTCTTATGCCCACAGACACACACCAGTTTGATGTAGCAGTCATTTTCATCTAGTGGTGCTCACCACTGGGTGTGGACATCCCGAAATCTAGCTGCATTTGATAATTCTGATCTTACAGCAGCCAAACTGTGTGCAAGCAAGCCCTGAGGCCAATGGGCTCTCAGTGAGGGCTAACCCAACACCACTTACTTCTCACCTAGTGACAGCCAAGCCACAAACAGTTACAAGAAAAAGTACAGCTGAAAAATACTAACTTGTCTTCACTAAGGGCTTAGATGAATCAACAAGTCATTTAGCAGAGCAACAAGGGCTCTTTGCTGGCTCAGGCAACGTACCGTAGATCTACTGCAGCTGCTCTGAAGCATACTCAGTTGAGACCAAGACATTTTAGTAGACCTCAACTCACATTTTGTTTTTAAAGCTCCAGTTTTCTTGAAAGGGAATCTAGCACTAAGCAAGATGCTGGCAAGCCACAAATTCTGCCACAATGCTGAGCAAGCTTGTCAAGTCGTTTCTTTTTACTCCCTCTTTCCACCTGCTGTTATAATTTCACATTTGAAGTAGCAAGCCCCCTTGGTCCAGAATGCCTTCACTGCACATTTTGCATCTAGCACAGTGGGAACTAGCCCAGGACTAGGTATTTTTAACTCAACTGCCATACAAATAACTACACACACTGCACACTAACTTATGTGCATTCAGCAAGTTATGTGGAATAGATAGATTCTGGATTCCCAACTGCTAGGTTACTATTTAAATATCTAATAAAAATCTCAGAAAAATTTGGTTTGTTGTATTACAGGAATTTATTTAACTTTTTTGTTAAAAATCAAGTATTTAAATGCACTTGTGAATTTTCTGTGGTTTGGTTTTTTTTTCATTTGTATAACTACATAGTCAATACAAACATAACTGCTTAACCTGTTTCTTCTGAAATGAAAAGCAGTCCTTATCAGCAAGTTTTTCCTTTTCTGACTGCTATTGGGATGAACAGCCAGCTTCAACACCAATTAATAGCAGAGATATCGTCTGATGTCTCTTTTCTTATTACAGTAACTGTAAAAGCTGTTAAAGCCAAACAAATAGCAATTGCAAGGCATGGAAGCATGGTTTTGGCCTAGGCAAACAAGGGATGCAGTTACACAGATAAATGCATGCGGTAATAGATTACAAAAGCATGTAATAATTTTATTAGGTTAAGCTGGATATTAAAGATTAAAGTGTATCTCAAATTTGAAGCAGCATTTATGTCTAGTATCAATAGAGAGAATATTTACTGTTACTAACAGAAATCAGCAGAGTTAGTGTCATGCAGCCTTAAGCCCATCAGTTTTATTTCTCAAGGTAACCCCATGACTTGATAATAAAATAGATTTGGCCCCTTAGTTCCCAGTTCTGCTTGATACACCTGATGCTCCAAAGCAATTTATCTTCCCTTCACAGCCCCTCATATAGGTAACAGAACCTCAAGAGGGGAAAAGATAATAAAAGGAGCAAAGGAGGCAAAGCTGGAACACTAACTTTTTGCAAAGTTCATACAGCAAAACTGCATGCAGAGTGTGAAGTAGGAGAAAAAAGTACAGTGACCCAAGCCTTCTCTAGAGCTCCCAGAAGCCAATCTGACCTACAAGCAGTCTAAAGGGCAAACTGCAGTCCCCACCCTAACTAAGCAAAGCTGAGGACCCAACTCTGAGTTTTATGTAAAGTGAAGTCTCAACACAGCATTTTTGGCAGGGTAAGGCAGAGCTCTTTTCCCTGGCAGGCCTCATCAGAGCAAGTCGCTAAACCTATCTGTCCCTTTTTCTCAAGTCTGGATACAAGGGAAGCAGAGGAAATTGTTCCCTTGTTCCCCAGGTATTAGGTGATTTTTGATAAAGCAGCTTTTAGTACTGTTGCTGTTCTCATGGGAAAAAAGAGATACAAATGGCAGCAGTGAAGTAATACATTAAATTAAATCTAATGTAAAAGAAAATACTTACATGGCACAGACAGGCATGTACATGGGACACACACACACTGTGCATTTACCTAATGATCCATGAGAAGCTGATGTCCCCAGGAACGTGTTTTCTGATTGACTTAAGTGTCCCTGGGGCTGATGGAGGAAATGCGATGAGAGGCTGACCGGTGGAGAAGGAGAGGCAGAGTGAAAGGAGGCAGAGCTTCCAAGGGACCCGGGGATATTTACAGGAGCAGAACTTTGCAGCAAACTCCCACCTGGACAAAGAACACACAGAGAGGATGGCTATGTATGACCATGAAGTATGGGCCAGAGCACAGTGCAGGGGTTCAGAGCAGAAGGCATTGGCTACCCTCTCTCCTTCCCAAGCCCCTCGGGATCCCCTCCACTTCTCATCACGTTTCATTCCCCTCTCAGCCTTTACGAAGAGCACTGAAGCTGTCATCCCATGAAACATGTAGGTTAAGACCTTCCAGAGTTCAGTGGACTACTCCTTCATCAGCCAAAGCAACAAAAGGTTTTCTGAGCAAAGCTCAATCCCTATCAGTCCCGAGAAGATGAATTTGGTATCTGGTGAAATACATTGTAATGGAAAAAAATCACTACTAAAACACGTGCCTTTGCCTTTAATACCCCCAAACAACCTGTAGTGAGAAGCCTCGTGCTAGGTCAGATCATGGTCTTAACCACTGAAAATCAGTGACTAGCTTTAGTCATTTTAAACATACTTGAGTGCCTGGATCTACCAGTAATACAAAACCTCAAATAAAGAAAAGCTCAACCTCCAAAGACATCACACTTCCCTTACACAAGAGGGCATTCTGTCTGCCACACAGATTGAGGGAGATCTCAGTCCTGCTTCCCACTCTCTACTGATCTCCTTTCTTAGGACATCACCACACAACACCCAGAACCTGACATGAAGAGGCAAAAGCAGTATGGAGGACGTCTAAGCCACTGCAGATGGGTAGCGGCAGAAGCAGGGCTATCAGCAGACATGCACAGTAAACTTCCCAACCAGGCTCTTATCTTTGGCAGGGAAGTAGAAGTGATATTTTTTAGGGTTTCATCCACAGGTTTCTTCCTACCTCAATACAGCTCCAGGCAGTGTAGTTACCTTGGAAACCTTCAGATCACCAAAGTTAGCTCTCATTCAAAACCTGCTTTACACAGCAAAGATAGCCAGAAACTACAACCACTTCCAAAAAGCTATGAGATGTTTTGTTATTCCCTGGACACTCAGAGACAGGTAGAAGAGGCCTTAGCCTACCTCCACATACTAAAATGAGACACATGTCACAGGAATCAAATCAGCAGACCATGATGACACTCTGTGACAGATGGATAGCATTACCAGGTCAGTGAGTTTCCTGCTACTGCTAGAAAGAGTTTTCTGCTCAAGATGCAAATCATTATACTTTGGCCTGTTTTTAAGGGTATCAAATGCCTTCTAGAGTCATCTTACACTTTTAAAAAAAAAAAAATCAAGCAAGACCCATTCAGTCTCAAGAAACATCCCAAAGACACCTGGGCCCAATGGCAAGAACTCAGCTCTGCTACTCAATAAGGGCAAGCTTTCACTTCAAAGATGCTCAGCGGGTGCCAGAGTTGTTATAATTGCTGTTTCAACCAATGTTATTTTGGGACTGGTTTTAGAGCTTTGTTGGGCTGGCTCCACTGAGGTGACTGGGCAACACTGCTTGGCAGAAGATAAAGAAAGCTCTGTTGCTTTCATGTACCTATCATGATGCCACTCGTGTGGGGCACTGTGCTGCTGTCAAATGTCTTCTCCAGGGCAGCCACTCCGAATTCATTCAGGTCCAGGTCATCCAAGGCAGACTCTGCCAGACACAGAGGTACCAATTATGTTATAAAGGACCAACAACTTCAAGAGATAGGATGGCCCAAAGAGCCTACATGCAGAGGAGCCTTTGCTCTCTATTTGTCAGTCTGCACAGCCCTACTTTCCGCCCTGCACAATGCTATTCTTAAAAGGTTTGGCAGAAGTAAAATGGGCAGCTTTTCAGTTCAGGTTCTTTTGCCTGATCTGATTTCTTTTTGTCTCAAACTATTCCCAAATGTTATATGAAAACAAAAATTTGATGAAATAACAGCTGTTCCCATAAGCCTTCTCCAAACTCCTCTTTCAAATCTGTCCATAATATGCAATAACACTGGCCTATGACAACTCTGGGTCTGGCTTATGCTTTGTCCCTACTTTGCTGAAGAGCCACTCAGAAAAGAAATACCAGTAGAAGGGAGCACTTGAAAAACATCTCTGAGGTTCAAAGACAGGGTAAAATAAAGAAAGCTTATGAATGCCTGCAAATGTTGTATCTATTTGAATATACCTCATCACTAATCATGATCAATATAATTCCATCCCACACATGCCCACTCATTTCTATTATTATTTTTAAAAAATTAGTGAGATCACCTCAGAAATGTTAGATTTAAAAAAATTAAAAAAGAACAAAAAAATCTGTACCTATCCAAGAAGAGTGTTTCCACTCCCTGGACACTCCTATTCTCCTTTCTCTTACAGCCTCTGTCCTCCACTCTATGAAGGGCAAGTCCTTACAATCTATTTGGTGGTAGCCCTCACTATAAAACTGTCATTTAGAATGTAAGGGGTTGTAGCTGTGGAAAATGCCCCTGTGATTTCCTGCCTACTCCAAGACCTCTTTGTCACTTTGACAAACCTAAAACTAAGGCCCTTTACACCATCTGACATTCTGAGTAAGTGGCTCAGAGGCCTTCTGTTGGTCCCGTGGGTGAATTTCATCCATAATGACCTGCAGAAAACATCAGATGTGTCACAGTCACAGAAAAAGCTTACAGCCTCGAGAGTCTGCCAACACTGACAGAGATGAAAAACTGGAGTTCACTGGAACATCCATACTATTCCAATCCTCATACCTGGTGATCCATGTCTGAGGGAGCCCTAGCAGTGTAAGTAAAAAAGGCAAAGTTACCTATGACAGACTCAACGGTGTCACTGGTTGGGTAGAAAGGAAGGGCATTGGCATTCATGCCTGGTATACTGCTGGTGCCGGCAGGGCTTGGTGGCGTTGCAGCCAGACTGGAGGTGATACTAGAGGAGATGCTGGATGTCAGTGGGCTCCCCACTGGGAGAATACCCAGTATGTCCTGAAACAAGAGTTTTAAAAGGGGAAGAGGTAGGAAATAAAACATGTTTATAGAAGAATCCCTTCAGAAACATGCAGGAATGAGCCAAAGATCAGCAGCAAACCTGTTCCTGCCTGCTTCCAACCTGACAGATGGCTGGTGCTACTACTGGGCTGGGGGTGGGGGACAGATTAACAGCTCTTCTTCAATTTCTGCCAACTGTTTTCCTTCCCCCCACCCCCAGTATTACAAACATCCTTCAAGCTGCCCCTGAATTAACTCCTGTGACCCACAGGTTGCATGCAATCATAGGAATGGGTCACACAATCACTCACTCAGACTTAGTTCAGCACACGACTTAGAACCTGATATTAAATTCTCCTTGCCAAATCCTTGAACTTAGATGACTCCAGAGATCCATTCCAGCTCAATTTTCTGTAATTTTGAGACTCTCTCCAGCATGGTCCAGGCCTATGAATCTATTCTGAATTCACACAGGTCTTGCCATTCACACATAACCCCTCCAGCAAATCATCCCATCTTCACAGAGTAATCCCTCAAGCTGAGCACCCCTAATGGTGTCTGGACTGTCATTTACTCCCTGCAGAGTTGTCTGGATCCACAGAAATTTCTCGTGTCCTTGTCGGTGGTGCTGTGAGCACTGAGCTAGGCTCAGAGCCCTGCTAGCAGTACCGTACCTGTTTGGGCTGTAACAAAGGTTGGTCCTGGCTCCTGTGTTCTAGTGAATGGGACTTCATTTTTGCTTGCTGCGGTAAAGAAACAGAACAAAAGATAAACAGAGGAATTAGCAGCAAAATTAAATATGGCTGACTGATGTTTTTGGAGAGGCCATGGGAAACACAGCCTCCTCCTGTCTTACAACCTGCTCTGGGCACTAGAAAATTCAGAGCTCAGGAGAGCATAGCAAACCAAAAATACCCCAAGTAATTTGCTTTCTATATCACCCCTAGAGCTACGCAAAGACTTGTCACAATTATATTTGCCTTCAATGCTGCTGTAAGTCCCCTGCTAGCACAAAGATCATCTTAAGAACCATGACCAAAAAAAAAAATGATTTTGCCTTGCTATAAATAACTCATCAGCCCTACCAGCATCTTAAAAAAAGGCCAGAAATAATGGGATGCACACCATATTTTTAAATTATGTAAACATTTTTCAACTTTGGGAAAATAAAGTATGTAGATTATGTTTTCCCTCAAACTTTTTCAGTTCCCAGCTAGGACTGCGAAGTAATATGAAGTGTAACTAACCAATTTTAAAAGAAACATCATCAGAACTGATTTAAAAAAAAAAAAAATCCTTCCCCATCTGTTAACATAGGGAGCTCAAAGCTATAAAACATCCGGGAGGTCAAGGCTGTCTGGAATTGCAAAACTTCATGAATGCCATCATGTATTTATAGAATTCCACTATCCAGCCTAAAATAAAAAATAAAAAAAATCTACTTAAGGACCTTCCAGCACTGCAGCTTTAATGGATAGCAACCCGTCTTGTTTCACAACATCAGTCAATTCTGAGATACAATAACCAGAGCTGGGAAGGAAGTGGCCTCTTGAGCTTGTCAGTGTGTAATGTCTGTTCTGCAGGCCTTGCTCTGCTCCTCCCATGCTGCTACATGTGCAAGGCACAGGGAGATCAATCACCCTCTGGGCACAGGGAGGGAGCAGAAAAAGTGCTAAGAGCCAGGGCTGCTTGTTTACTCGCTTTCCAACCATCCCCAGTCTGAACTAGAGACATATTCCAGGCATAAAGTTTGCTCAGTCGTTTTTATCGCAAACACAGGCAGTCACCATCTCTGCAGTGGAGATTCAGGCGTGATGTACAACAGCGATGCATGAGATGCCATGCTGACCTGAAGTGATATGCCTTGACTTTTTAGCTTAAACAGTCTTATGAAGAAGATAAATGACCACTGGAGACGGATGACAGAACCAGACAGGCGAAAGAGCAGCGGAAGAATTCATCCCTTGGTTTTACTTAATTAAATAATTTTCTTTGCTCAGCTGTATGCCCATGGGGAGATGGGGAGGTCGAACCCTGGCAAACAGGCAGTTGAGATACGGATGCAAAGATCCTCCTGCGGTGGGTGCCATTCTCTCACACTTCTCTAAACAACATACAGCTGTTTACGTACAGCAAATCTGCCACTGAACTGATCACGGGCTTGTTTTCCTTTGTGTGCAATGGATGCGCTACGTTAGCGCATCTGTGTGTGCCTGATAACACGCCTGCTAGATTATCCAACACATCCCTGCTATGTTTGACACTCATCTGAACACAAAATGTGCTATCAACAGACGTCAGCAGCTGAAGTGAAGGCACATACACAGCCATGCTCCCCCCACAAGAGGTTTCCTGCCAATATAGTGAGCTGGCTCTAAGGTTTTTTTCTTTAAAGAAGAGAAGAAGTGAAGACATTTCTAAGCTAGTCTCAATTCCCACTGTCTTGAATTCATGCAACACAAGTGAAAAATAGAGCAAACCAATTGCCATCACTAAGCCAGTCTCCTCTAGCTCTGAATAGCATTAAAAAGGGCAAACATCAAGACAGAAATTCAAAGGGGAGGCTGAAATTCTCCAGCTCACACTGCTGCAGTCAGGGAAGAAAACAGGGGACATAAATTATGAGTGAAACTGAATGTTTTCTGTCCAGCATGGAACAAACCTACTGTACCGTGTGTCAGGACTTAGGAACACCTCTTGGTCGTGGCCAGCATTTTTCCAGCTTGCTAAACCTTTTGGGACTCAGAAAAAGTATTTTTAGCTTTAACTGCTGGCTCAGCCTTGCCACAGACTATGTGGAACCTATTAGCACAGAAGGTGCATTTTTCATTCTAATGTGATAGAAACTATTTGTACTAATTCCACAGAGGAAAAATGACAAGCCTATTGCAGAGCTGAGCCAGAGTGTCTCTTAAGTTTTCAAATATTACTGAACAAAATTAAATGCCTAATTATTGGTCTAATTTACAGGGTAGATGAGAATCTCTGGTGCCCACTGACACCAAAGGGAATTAAAAAGGATTTTTAAAAAGTAAGTAATTGTAGATTAAAAGAAAATTAAACCAGGACACTTACGAGACACCTAATATTGTCTGTAGAAGCCTAGCATAAGGCAACTGTGATTACTTCTGTCTGTATCTTAATAGCTATTTACTCCAGTCATTTAACACAGGTTTTTGGTTAATTAAAGCCACATGAGTAAGAAGCTACCTGAATACAGTATCTTTGCAGCACAGCCTGGACTTCAGACAAACGCTCATCATCTGGCCCTCCTTTTCAAAGTCCCATTCATGCTCCATCCCCTTTCTCCTTGGTTTAGGCTTGCTGCCCATTTTCTGCAAAGCAGGGCCTCCCTGGCACCCTGCCTCTGCTGGCAGGAAATGGGTTCTCTCAGTCCTTTGGCTTTGGGTTCACTCCTGCTTTGCAGCAGAGGCAGTAGAGAAGAAGCACATGTTTCTTCCTTTGTTTCTAAACAACTGCTACAAGCTGCTGAGTCTGCAAGAAGTGCCAGGATCACAGCATGGTCTGCTCTTTACCCCCAAAGACGTGTTGCCTCAATTTGCAATTTCCTAAGCCACATCCATGTTAAGCAAGACAATGGAAGCATTTGTGAGAAAGCACACATGCACATAGCTTAATCTGTATTGGTCACCAACTCATTTTTAATTAGACTAAACAGTGTTCAAGACTGGTCCCACTGCAAAGTTCAGTCATATTTTCCCAAAGTTGTAAAAATAAATAAAACAAAACCCACAGAGTATGCTTCTAAATCCAACTACTTTATGCAAGGTCTTGTCTGGACAGGGTATTTCCACTGTTTTCTCACAGCAGTGCAATACTAATGCAGCAGTATAAGCTTATTATGATTAACTTTAGTATACAGACAAGAATTTAAATGTAGCCAGGTTGAAAGCAGCATTTCTTGTCATCTCTGCTTTTAATCAACATAGACCAGGTATTTTTATTCCTTTTTACACTTTTTTTTAAAACAAAATTGTAGGAAATATTTTTGCAGGCACCTCTTTATAAAAGTAGCTATTACTTCCCCTAAGTCGAGATGTTGTTCTATTACATTTACAAACTCAGTGAGGAATAAAATTTGAGACCTAAGCTCTGGGTTGGACTCAGCTGACTTGGAAGGGATGGTGCAGACAAACAATTGTAACATCAAGAAAAATTCAAAACAATAAGCTGACTGTGGAAAAGCCCATATGTGGTAGAAGAGATGAAAGAGACTGTTCTAGGCTTAGGGAGCAGTCTGAATAAGGCATGAAACCAAGAAGGAGAAGACTGAGGAAGCAGCAAGGCAAGACTAGGATATCCAAAAAGGGTAAGAGGGAACGTCATCAGAGATGTGAGCTGGGTAAGACTGGAGAGGGTTCTTCAGATGAGAATGAGGAATACAAATCTAATATATAAGCCACAGGGTCAGAATAATACAGCCAGAGAAGTGAGAGACAACCAACGTGACACTTTTAATACAACTGAGAAACAAACGGTGAAAACGGAAGACAAGCCAAGTCACGGAGATCAAGGTAAGAGTTTGGAGTGAGAACAGAGAAGAAAGGATGAGTTTCCATGAGACAATACAGTAAAAGAAATAGCAACTATTGGCAAGGACCTAAATATGGAAAAAGAAACAGCAAGAAGTGATATGTGGGAAGCTACCCAGGGTCACCACAGGACAGAAGTTGTAAAGGATTAGGAAAACAAGCAGCAGCTTGGCCTCTACAAACTGAGTGTGTGATGGCAACCAGGCAGACAAGAACAGATGTAAGATGGAAGAGACTGGAAGGGAGGCTGAAAGCAACAGCAGAGATCTGAGAACTGGTAATGAGAACAGTGTCTTTTCATTTCCATTCCTTGAAAAATAAAATTACATTCAAACTAGACTGGGCAAGTTCTCATTCTTCCTCATCCTCTCAACTCTTCCAGCCAGTATTTCCTACTAACCTGGCATTTGAAACTCTTCAAATACTCGGCCCCCACCTGATCTTCTCGCTCAAACCCCGGTGCTTTCTTGTAGCTGCCGGCTGCTGTTACTGAGTCTGGAGGAAAACCAATGGTCTCCAAGCTGTGTGGCTTTCCAATGGCGCCAGGAGGAGACCCACATATATTAGATGGGCTTCCAAGACTGCTGTTCCTACAAAGAATCTAATAGAAGGAACAAGTGTCAGGAAAGCACAGGCAGCAGCAACGACTCAAAGAGGAAAGCCATCTGACAGAGTTCATTCACTTCACTGTTCGTACATGGATTATATTGACAGTCAAAACAAGCATACAAGCTTCCAGTAAACAGGAATTAAAAACCAGGAAGAAGATCCAGTAGATACTGGATTTATACAGTCCCACAATTACAGTTTTATTGTCATTACTTTGTACTGGAGTGCAGTCTTATAAAAACCAACCTACAGCTCTAGTGACATTTATTCTTTTTTAAAAGCCTCAGATGCAACTTCTGAAGTTTCCAGTCCTGACCAAAACCGTCTTCACTTTCCTTAGGCTACAGCGGATCCTGTCTGCACTCTGCATAGTAGTGTGAAACCTGGAAAGGTGCTATGGCAGTCAGAACAACCAAGCAAATCTGAGCTACATGTAATACTGTATCTTTTGCTTTCCAGTTGGGAATCTGAAAATTTTAATGCAGGCACAAGCCAAATATCAACAGCTGCATTAAAACACCCAGGGATTTCCAACAGTTCCATTATTTGAACTATAACCAGGGATCACAACCACATGCAACAAGGCTAGTTTTGCACTGTAGATGAAGCCACAGACAGCAGCAAAAGGAGATTAAGATGAGCGTTAGGGAAAGCGTCTACCTGGATCAATGCAGATATCCCATTTTTCTGGGACAAGAAATTAATTGCCTGCACTGGCAAGCATGACTGTGCTTCAGACAATATTTAGACAGCTACTGCTACCACAGATTCAAGTGTGGCATAGTCTGGGCTGGCATTAGAAAGAAGGAGTATCCTACAATGTTTTGATTTTATTTTTATACAGACATTCTGCTGTCCATGCTTCCCTACAGTCGCAAAGATACTACTCACTGTGGTGGAGGTGGGGCTAGTTGGCAGAGTTCCTGATTTATTCCACACCTACAGTACAAATACAAAACAGAACAGGCCACGTGAGGCTGGCTGCTAGAGGGACCTTTTTCTCTGATTAATTCATCATGTAAAATGATCACCAGCAAAGCCATATTTGTTTGCAAGCTACATGCAGATGCCCCATGGAGTGATGAAGTCACAGAAAGACATGTGTTGCCATTTGGCACATATCCAAGGATTAGGGAAGACTGTTTAAAAGACTCAGAGCTTGAGACAAAAAAAGACCTAAACAGTCTATAAAGTGGAAGATTCCTTCCACTTCATTGCAGTTTTCAGAGAATTTAGATGATATATTTGCAAGATGAACACAGTTTGGTTTTTGCAGCTTTCCAGAGTGTTATTTAGTGAGAGAAAATATTATCTCCAGGCCTTTCAAGATCTGTTTGGAATTCTAGCTGCAATCAAATTCAGGAGAACTATGAACTGTTAGTCTGGCTTTGGCACTAACAAAATCAAACTATCAGCTTCTCTTTTCAAAGAGGGGAAATAAGATAAAACAGAGGTCCTAAATGAGTTCACCTCATTCTGACCAGTTTCAAATGAGTTAAATTCATGTTCTTTTACCTTCTCAAAACCTCAATCAACCATTTGAAAAGGTTACACACCTTATCAACAGCAGTGCAAACAGGAAAGACTTAACGAACAAAAAAAAAAAAACACCTCAGCAAAAATGAAGTGGTCTGAACATTCCATGAGCTTCTTATCTGTCTCTGTGTATCTGCTCAGAACATAAAGATCTCCCTTCTTCAATGTACAACCAAAATAAAGCACTACCAACAGTCTGGGCCATTACTTAAACATACTCCAAGAGTTTCGCTATCTCCAGGAGTAGGAGGGAGGAAAGCAAGGATATCCTATAATGCAATACACAATAAGCACAGGTTAGGCCTCGGAGATTACATATGTAAACAAACTCGAATGTAGTTATGTACTTTAGAAGTTACTGGCACACAGCCTTTAATCAGAGTACTTGGAAACTAAGCCCAATATGTACCTCCAGACAGGAAGCAGTTGGACTTCATGTACGGATGTATTCTACTTTCCTGAAAATACATCAACAAACTCTGCACAGAAAGGAAGGCTCAGGAATTTTATAGGTGAGAGGACAATACTGAAGCCACTGAATTATATGCTGCAAACAAACAGATCACTTTAAAAAGCATGGAGCTGAGATCTAAAAGAAAAATGTCATATCCTCTGGGCTTTTGGAAACTTAAGATTTCTCTTCTTGGGAGAAAGAAGTACAGCGACTCAGAGAAACCCAGATTTACAAAATAGGGACAAGATTTCCCCACAGTGCTACATACATTGCTAAGGTCTGGGGCATGTGGACTGGAAGGGCTGACTGGAACAGAATCACCAGCTGCTGACGGCATATACATCACAGGGCCTGTCTGTGTCGGGCTAGACACAGCCGAGGATTGCTGTAGATCTTCATTGAGCGCAGGCTCTGGAAGAAATAAATGGAACATTGCTCAAAGCTGTACAATTGCAGAGGAGCACAAGACGTTTAAGAACAAGAATACCTAAATATTCTCGAGAGAATAAATATTCCACAAGCATCTACTTAGAAGTATAGAAGTAGTAGTCTTATTTGCCAAACGGCTACTACTTATCTAATATTCCTTACATTATTACTGTCATCACTTGTACACTGTGCTGCTCTTTAGTCCATTAATGCTGCTCCAAAATTATCTTCCCTGCATGAATTGTGTGTTATTCATTCAGCTGTCTTGAGCTAAGCAGAGCTTCCTTCATTGCTAGGCATAACGTTGATGGGTGCATTATAATTAGCTGAGGGAGATAAGTTTCCATCTGTGCTTAGTATAAAACATTACCAAAAAAAAATGTAATTCACATAGAAAAGCATACAGAAAGTGTCATTGGCTTGAAAAGTAGAGATGCTGTAGACTTGTAGTATTTATGTCCAACACAACTCAGCATCTTTACAAAAACTACATAAATGACACTATGCCGGTATGGCAATACATTTAAAGTACTGGCTTCAACACATTTCTTATAATAAATTAATTCCTGTTATGTTAATTGAATTAGGCCCTCAGTGTTCACCTCACTAAGGACTGAAAGATACAATTCCACAAGACAGCACAAGAAATAACCAGGTTGGAATGACCTAAGTGCCACTCTGGCTTTAAAGTAGTATAGTGTCAAGTGCTGTAATCTTACTAGGAATAAGGCATCTCCTAAACAAAAATACTATGTTATACACAAGGGAGCTGACTAAACACTGTTTCTTTATCAAGACTTTATTCTCTCAAACTTGCTAGATCATACTGTGTAGCTGCACTAATGTGTTTTGGGCCATCATAGCCCACAGCTCTAGCTATAATTACTGCTTGTCGACAAGGCTTCCTATAAAACGAACTGCGTAATCTGCAGGGAATTCACTCTTGCCATTCCTTGACAAAGGCAGCAATTACTAATTCTACCATTGACAAAGGATAATCAAATAACAGAGATTTTTCTCAAGGCCAAGTAGTGTGTCAGTATTGGAGCGAATTTATTGACTTGTGAGTAACCTGCTCTAATTGCTGAAAATTCAACAGTCAGACTGGTGTGCAGAAACTGAGTAGGTGCCACAGAACCAGGAGCTAACCATTTATCTATGAATATTAGTACCCACTTAGTATCACTAGTTTACAGATTATGAAAGTGAGGATTGAAATAATGCCCTATAAATCAGGGAGCTAGTGAGAAAAGAGGATTTGTGGAAAAGCCAACAAAAAGCTGCATATTTTTACTCTCCAACCTGACTTAAAGATTTAAACTCTAAGCAAAACTTCATAAATAGTGAAATAGTATTTAATTTTTAAAATGGATCAATACATTATCCATAATTAGCAATTTTATCCTCAGCTTTTTAAAATACAACACTTTGCAACTTAGCCTGGTACAATTCATTCACGTACAGAAGAGAAGCAGCGCACTCTGTTCCAGTCCTCCCAGACTGATACACAGAATTGGTGAGAGGGAACAGAGGGAGATACTTCAAAAGAGAGAGCAGCGAGAGCTAAGGGCTGAGTCCTACAGACTACCAACTGCCTTCAGCTCTGCTAACACCTCCCACACTAGCACAGTTTTACAGGAATTATCAAAGTTAATACTCTGCTTTTGAAAATCCTTCACAGAAGCTCTAGTTTAGTGGCCCTATATTTTAAACTATCTATTTTGGCCAGAAGCTCAACATAGCTCAAATATCCATGAAAGACGAGAGAAGGAGCCCACGTACGTTCTACATGTGCAAAGGCACAGAAGGGTCCTCGGGGACAGCTGCCAGACTGCTGCATATCATTGCACTTGGTGGATTTGTAGATCTAAGGGTGGGAGAAAAAAGCACAAAAAAACCCCAGACATGAACATGATAAAACAGTGACCAGCAGCGCAGATACAAAAGTACGATGAAGTGACTCGACAGCAAGATAGGAAGACAGACAAAAGGCGCAAAGGCCAGCAGAGTTCAGGGTAACCATTTCAGTGCTTTGCTTCAAAGAAAGGAAAATCTGCTATAGTTACAGAAACACCAAAATATGCCCATCACAGCTAGAGCTCACCCAAAGATCAACCCATCACATGTTAGCTCACCCAAAGGCCACCATTTGCCATAAAGTCCCTCAGTCTCACTGGAAGCTCCAATGATAGATAAAAGGTAGGAAACAGTTGACAGATGACAGCACAGAACGTTACAGCCACATGTTTGCAAGGAAAATAACAAACCATTGACAATGACTGTAGGAAACTGATATTCCCCTTACCCCTAGTTTGACAGGCGGTAACAATGGTTACTTTGGTGATACAGGCCCAACAAGACTTTTCAAACACTGTAACATGAAGCAGACTAGGACAAGGTCTTTCTGTAAGGATACTGGAATGCCCTGGGTCACAACTAAAAGCGTGGTGGTTTTTAGCACCAGTTCATGGATATGTGTGGTTTAGTGTAATCATCATCAACCAAGACCTTTTCCTCAAGGAAACAGATGCCATATGCTCACCTGCAAACCCACAGCATGCAAAGGATCCCCACACATAATCCTGCTCTTACACTTGAGTTTCCCCCCACTTTTCTTACCTCTTCCTATCTAATGACTTACTCTTCCCTACCTAATGAAAAGGCACCCCTGTCAAGCAGCTGAATTTCAACTCACTTCCAACATGCAGTTTCTCTGTATCCTAGGGCCACACTGCAAGCAGTCCACATACTCTCCCTCTGCTGACACACTCAGGTACCTCATAAGCCTGGAATGCTTTTGCTTTTCTAGTGACAGCTACCAAACAGATCGAGCAGATTACTGTACCTCTGGATGGAACTGCTGTTCTGTGCGAGTGTGGCAGTATTGGCATGAGTCTCCATTTTCACACTTACTGGGATCTCCCCACTCGTCTCCGTGTTTCACACTGGGACAAGGCGAAGATCTGTATAAATAAGGTAACAGGAGAATGCATCAGACCCACAAATGTGCTTTGAGCCTTGCTTCCTCAACTGGGAGGCAGGTTCGGCCTTGGGACGGATGGTGAAGGAGTCTGG
>NW_010193846.1:986-1218 GCF_000695765.1 Mesitornis unicolor | reverse complement strand
TGTCATGGGGGTTTGGGAGATCTGGAAAAAAGCTAAATTCAGATCCACATTGAAAATCCAGATCCAAATCGAAAATCCAAGTCCAGATCTGAATTGAAAATCTATGTCCAAATCCGAACTAAAAATCCAAATCCAGATCTGAAAATCGAAATCCAGATCCGAACCAAAAATCCAAGTCCAGATCCAAATTGGAAATCTATGTCCAGATCTGAACTGAAAATCAAAATCAAGA
>NW_010193846.1:0-364 GCF_000695765.1 Mesitornis unicolor | reverse complement strand
AGTTTGTCCTCTCATGGTAGATTTGGTGGCGCCGCACCGGGCTGGTATTGATGAGTGGGGATGGGAAACATGGGGGAAAATTCCCCCCAGAAATGTCAAAAACGCGGGTGAGGGTGGTGATGATGGTGACAGTGACGGTGATGCTCTTCCTCCCGCTCCTCATCCTTGCAGTGCATCAGCCCCTCGGCCAAGATGGTGATGATCGACCACACGTTCATCCAGGAGGAGATGGCGCTGGCGCTGGACCAGCAGCTGGCCAAGGAGAGACCAGGTACAGAGCAGCAGTGCTGCATAGTGCTCGTGAAATAGTTTTAATGTCATTAAAATCAGACGTATTTCCCTGAGGGAAACAGTGAGGGCAGCT
>NW_010193845.1:0-16887 GCF_000695765.1 Mesitornis unicolor | reverse complement strand
CCTGTATCTGCTCACACCTCATGCAGGTGGATAAGGTAAAGATTAAAAGAGATTTGGTAAAGCAAAGTGACTAGAATAACAAGAGCAAAATTCTCCCATTTACTATTTTAAGAATTCACCCTGAGGCATAAACGTGGGAGAAAATGCATCAGCAAAAAGTAAGAAACTGTGGAATTGAGAAGTGAAGCAGCACAGGAATCGGGTGTTTAAATTTTTAGAAGCAATAGCAACCATGGTGGCCTTAAAATTTGCAGTGATTTTTCAATGTAAATATGTAGAAGGTGATGATCAAAATATGGTCTGTTTTATTCAATATATCCACATTAATCCTTTTTGAAAACTGCTGAAGGAAGCTAATAAGCAACAATGGCATACTTGATCTACAGTATCAGCCAAGTATGCTACAGCATGCTGAGTGTTCCTTTTGCAGACAAATTAGGGGGTAGGAGGCAGGAGCTTTTAATGTTACACCAGACTTCTTAGATGGCACTTTTTTCACCTGCTTTAGACATCTAGAATGTAGATAGGTATTCTGTCAAGGCTCTTTAGAGACCCCTTCTAGTCAGTATGAATAAGCAAACATAAAAATAACTGACTTGTTAGATGCCTTCTTTAAAGGAAGATGAATTGCTTCCTAAAAGTGCTGTCTGTCCCCCACAACTGAGACAAGCCTGGGATAATTCCCTGTTTGTTGTACATTTCCATGTGCGGTGTTCTGTGCTTCGACCAGAAGAGGGGTTCCTCTCACTGAGTCACATTTTCCAGGCAGTGATGTGAATGGTGTTTCATTTCAAGTTGATAGTAATTCTCTTAACAAAATCAGTGATTTATAAATAACATTTCATTTTCAAAGAAATTAAACTAGCTGTGTCTCAGGGATTAGCGTGCACATTTTAATTTTTAACTGATGAAAACGTAAGCAAGCATTATATATCTTTTGATTACTACAGTTATAATATATGCATTTCTAAATCAAAATAATTTGAATTAGGAAGGAGCCATATAAGGTCTTCCTTGATGTGTGTCAGATTTAAAACAGGTTGTTGATCCCACAATTTCTCTGTACACTAATGACAATTTGCAAACTCAGTCTGGCAGCTCTTTTTATGTGCAAAGATTTGCCCATAAAAATGAAATTCTGAGCCTACAAATACTATAACAACTACTGATTAACTGGCAAGTCTTGGTTAACCTGACATCGCAGACACAGGGCCTAATTCATATATATACACATACATTATATAGACATAATACCTAATTAATAGCAATAGCTTTGAAGTGGGAGATGTGTATATGTAACAAAAGACCTTTAAGTGAAGATGTGTATATGTAACAAAAAGTCACTTATTTTAATCATAAATGAATCACAATTGCAAAACTGCGCTTTTTTGGAAGTTAGTTACACTTTACGATTTTACATCAAAAACTAACCCAGAACTACTTTATCCAATAGAGGAATATATATGTTACTATTAAGAAGAAGCTATCAAATACATTTCATTTATTAAAATGTAGGAAGAATGTGGCTTAGTGTAAGGAAAATCTTTTCAGATTTTGTCATGTATACAACAAACAAAGGTGATGAGGTTGTAAATCTAACTGAATTAATTTGCTACTCCATTCTTTCATTGCTTTCTATTGGACTCAAGTTATACCCTTTACATTCATGGCTCTGCATCTTAAATCCAGCACAAATCAATATCCTGCTAATTAAATGGAATTTTTTGCATGTTTTTCATGGGTATTGTCCAACTTATTTCATGATTTGTATTGCTTAGCTTCAGGTTTCTCAAGTTTATGGCTGTGAAATGGGATCTATCAGTCTTTTTCCAGAGATAATATTTTTTTCATTGAAAGTATAATCAATCATTATTTAATAATTAAATAATTACTTCATTAAAGATTATGCTCCTGTCTTTCAGTATGATACTCTTAAATAAATATCACTATGGTTAGCTAACCATCATATAGACTAAACTTCTAAATACATGCAGCTGGACATAACAAAAAAACAGAGGTTACAGATGAAAATCAGTAGGTCACATCTTATAGCATTGTGAATAATAGATTATTTTGAGACTGTATATCTGTATACACGTGCATCTCACTCAAAACTGCTTTGTAACTGAAAGATTTTATGGAGTAACAGGAGAGAATTAAAATAGAATAAATTCTTATTGAATAAGAATTAGCACTCTTGATCTGCTTTAAACTGTTCAAAAGTCCAGAAAAACAATGTTACATGCCCTGCTGGCTCTTACAAGGCCTGACTGGACAGTGTATCACTGCATGAAGATGGCCTCAGTAATCCAAATGCCTTTTATTCTTTCCTGTGTCTGAGATTCTGACAAAGCACAGCAGGGGTTAAAGTAAATGTGAGAACATGAGTGGGCAAAAAAACCCACCAAAAATGCATGCTTTACAGAGGTTAATTCATCCAGTACTGGGGTAGTTGCCACTAGCTTGATATATGGGATTGAGGGGATCCTAATATCTATGAAAATAGAGTCTTAAAAATACAGAATATTTCAGATTCTTAACAAAAGTAGTCTCATAATACAGTATCAGAGTCACATTTTTAAATGCTAAAGACCTTAGATTTCATACCTAGATTTAGGCATATATACAAAACATGCCCTATTCAAGATGTAACTGCAATATACGTATCACTCCTCTAGATTTGGCTAGCAGGATTACGTTTATAATAAAAACTTCCCACTCTTAATTAATTTGCCCACTGAATACATTTTAATCTTATTACAAAGAAGTATTCATATGGTAAACTGCACTGCCAAAATTTTGGCAGAGGTGAGGTAAAATGTTCTGAAATACTCACTCAAGTGTATTAAGTAAAGGGTGCTTTCCTGAAGCACTGGAGAAACCTGGCACCTTGGTTTTAAAGGGGCATGCTTTTGATAAAATGCCATTTGTTCACTGTGCATTATGTTGAATGATATGTAAATGTTCTGTTCTTTGTACTTCTGTTTGTACCCATACACCTATGGATATTCTGAATGAATTTACTTCACCTCAGACAATTATTTTAATTTCAGGGTAAATGCCAGAGATGCTTATATTTTCATGTGCAAATGCGATTTGTAGCATTTTCACATCTTTCAGCTCTGAAACTAGCAGATCTGTATCTGCAGACTCCTGGCATGTTAACAGTGTACATCACCACTGGCTGTATTCAATCATCACAAGAGCTTTATGTTCACAAGTCACTGGTATACACATGCCAGTCCACCTCAGTTTACTTCCTTGGGGGATATGTTCAGTGCTCACATTTAGGACGAGAATTCTTACTAAGAGTCAGTTAAAGGTGTCCTTTTAACTTCTACAAATGCTTTTGAAATTCCCCCTTTACTTGCACTATACGAAGACAGCCATATTCAATACAACGGTTTTCTCAGATAGACCAAAAATAAATAGCACATTATGTTGTTTGGTGTGGATTTTATGCTATGTGAAGAGTAGCAGAACCAGAGAGAGGAACTGAAAACTGAAAGAAAACTGTGTGGAAAGTTAACCTTTATTAAGCTGTTCATATTAATGGAGTCCTGAAAATATGTTTTTTGGAAGATACACATAGCGCAAATACCTGTAAGTGCTACTTGTCACTGTCAATTGGATAGATAAGTATAATTTTGTTATATCTATCCAACTCAACTCTTGCCTTTATAAACAAAAGAAAAGGCCTCCTACTAACTCACATCCCAGGCGTAATATTAAATTTTATATTAAATTGAAGTACTTGACACTAGAAACATTGTAGAATTCAGAACTGAGTTATTTATTCTGGCTTCTTGCATAGCTAGTCATTTAACTGTCATCTATGCAATCCCATTGTTCTTTCATGTCTATAACATCCTTTCAGAACTTAGCTATCCTCTACAAAGAAATAATTTCCATTCTAAAAAAATAAAATAAAATATTGGTGGTGTTATCTAGAACTCTACATGGCACAGACCAATGTGTGAGGACACTTCTTCTCTTCAGTTGTTGTTTTCTCTTGCTCCTGGTACTTCCGACAGCCTTTAAGCATCCACAGAGACATCAGCTTTTGAAACCCAGTAGGCAATTTAAAACTACAAAGAAAAATGCTAAGGAAAAGGAAGACACATATTTTTATTTTTTTATCATAATTTAAAACAATTAACACTGATCTGTAATCTAGTATTTTGATTAATCAATCTACATTTTATATTAATACATAAACTAAGAATGCAATTAGAAGAGCAGTAGTCTCATATGGAATGGAGTTTCAGAAGGCTTTGCACATTTCTCATTAAGCTGGGTTTTTTTTGAATATTGAATTTTATTTCTGGTCTGCATCCTTGTTCAGTTTTAAAGTTATGTAAGGTACTAATCTCAGGGCTTTACATACTGAAAGGACACCAGAAACAGAATGAGGATTAAAAACTAAATGACTGGTCTACATGGTGTACAGTGCCTTCTTGAATAGGTTTATTGTGATGGGTGGCAATATTGCAATTGCCGGTAAAATCTAAGATACATCTGAACCTCGAATGTGTTCCATTCTATTGTCTTTTTAGACCAGAACCTAATTCACGTTTATGTGATAAACTCTACTATTAATGTATATGTCAAACTTCAGTTTGAGAAAGTAAATTATATTGTTGAATATTTGGGGTGATGCATTATGGACTGGCTTTTTTCTTGTTGTGCAATTCAGATAGCAGATCAAAAAAACAGATTTATATTGTGCAATACAGAATGAATATACATTTAGCTTCCAATGAAATGGAACCTAGCTGGTGAAATGGACCTAGCTGGTCCCTGTAGTTGAATAACAATTAGTAATGCAGATGTCCTTAGTTTTAGCTAGTTTCAGCTACTGTATTGCAAAACGAGCTCACAGTTTTCCAACAAACATTCTGAATAAAGGACTGATGATCATCAGCTTCAGTGGAGCTGAACCAAGCCTCCATCACTGCTGTACAAAGTACTTAAAAGAGGCCTATATTTTTTTTTAATTATCAATAGTATTTTGCAAAAATAAGACAGATTTGGAAACAGCAATATTTACATGAGTGAATCTTTTCAGTAAATCATTAAAGGCCTTATCTAGGTCGTGATAGCTAAAAGGAGAATTATGTCATTTACAGCCTTCTTATCCACAATAAAAACAAAACTATATTGCTTTGTGAGATACAGGGCAGAAATTACATTCAGACTGAAATTCATTTATATGTCTCCTCCCTGCAACATCTGCAGTGAACAGGCAGTGGATCGGCAAGACAGGGATCTGCTCACCACCCAGACTTCCAGAGTCATCCATCCTTTGAGGGTGAACCAGCAGCTTTGTTCCTCGCACATACAGAGTTTGTGGGCATTTGATAAATGGAGGCCATATTTGCTTACTTTCTATGAAAAACGGCACAGTTTGTACAGCATTGACATGTGCTGTAATGGAAAAATACCTGTTTAAAATGGGTCATTTGAAAAGATAACTATTAAATTGTATTTCCCTTTTAAAGGTAATAGTATCTGCATCCTCAGCTCAGCCTTCCTCCTTGGTTTTGTGAAGAGGTTGCTACTGACAGGATGCAACTGTGAAGGCTTACTGAATGCTTTCTCCATCTTGATTTGTAGGACTTCAATTAACATTGCAAAACTTTTCTGAATGAATGAGAGATTCCAAATGAAATCTTTATCTAGTGCTCCTTTAAGTTGGATGTGTTTGCTAAACAGTGATTAACTTTCTTGAGGCAGACCAGCAGGAAGAGGACTGACATGGTTTTGGACAACATAGAGGGTTTATGTATCATTTCACATTCAAGGAAAATTCAGGCTTGCAAAATGCTGGTTTACATTAAGTTACTTAAAAATGCTTATTAACATGTATTAGGAAAAAATTACTTTTCCCTGGTATTATACACACCTTTTGTTTTGCAGTTCAGCACTAATACCTGATAGTCAAATGTGTAAGTTTTCATAAAACAGCAAGTTACTTAAACAGAGAAGTACAATCATGGTTTAAAATATTCCTGGCAAGAATGTCCACATAATTGAAATTATCCATCCAGATAAAAAATTAGAAAATGCCTGTAGTTGTTTTGCCATGTGCAAACTACAAGACCTGCCCCTTATGTATGATTTTTAATTGTTTAACAGTCTGTTTTGGTGGAAATGTGTGGTTAGCTGATCAAAATGCATAGAAACTAGAAGGCAGCATAAGCTTCACACAGCACTTCAGGTTACTACTCCTTAGGACTGCAGTGTAGCACAGCCTTGGTTTCAAAGTAGACTCACACATTTTGGAGTCAGAATAGTGATCAGTTTAAAAAGAAAACATGAAGCATTATCAGTCTTCACACTGAGAATTTGATATGCAACCCAAGATATATTTTTGTTTCTTACCTTTAAATTGGTGTCATATTTTACTGCATCAGTAAAAGTCTCTGTATCACCATTTCACCCAAACCATCCATTTTACTGAAAAGACAGACAGGATAACAAGCTTCATGTGCTGCTGCTGCTTCTTTCAGCCCAGCTGTGTCACTTACAGACACTGGCAGTTGAGAACTGTACATGACCCCAGGATGCATTTACCATATCAGTAACAACAGCAGAACAACTGAAAGGAGTGAAAGGTGGTTTGGCAAGTAGGACTGAGGTGAGAAGAATGAGAAAGAAACACAGGACTCTTGTTTATGTAATTTTTCTCATTCTTGTTAGCCCGTTGGCTGATGAATGTAGAAAATAAAACTGCACAGATGGAGCTTCTGGTATGACCACTGGATCCATTCTAAGTGGACCTTCATTTCACACTTCATCTGGCTTCTGACATCTCTGATCTTCTGTCCAATTGAAAAGATGGATTTGAAAGTAGATCTCTTTTCCATTAACAGGTTACCAAGAAACTGTTGTGTTAAAGCTCATTCACTTTCCTGAGTATCCATTTAAAAATTAAGGCCTACATTAAGATTACTCATAAAAGTGCCTAAGTTCTGTTTTTATTATATGTGGACTCTTAAACCCAGAGCCTGAACAAAGAAGTGAATCAGAGCAGCCAGCAGCCAGGGTCACTGAACCCTGGAGACAAGCAAGAATAGCTCTTCTCTTGTGGACTTCTTAAAGTTCTGCAGGTCTCTCCACATAGCCTTTGTCTGTGCTCAGACAAAATGAATAAATTACAGTGCTCCTAGGACCTGCCACTGCACAACATCTCTAGGAGTGACCTCATCACCAGACAACAGGGACAGCCTCCCTTTTGCTCATTCTCTCTCTGACCTCATGCATTTTTGCATTGCATTCTGCAAAGTGACTCATCTTCAACTGGAAGAAGTAATTCCAAGTCCAGCGTGGTAGGGAAATTGACTGGTGCCTGCTGTATTTTCTCAGGAACTGGAATAGTTTGTTTCTTTTTAATTGGAGTTTGGCAAACAAAAGCAGTAGCAATGGCAAATGAACCAACCCCCCAACGTGCTTTTTCTAGTCTATCCTTTCTGTTTCCTAAACAAAAAGGAATCTGTATGATCTATTTCAGCATATCAGCTGCAGAAATACTTTTCTTCTCCAGTGTATTAATTCTGTCAAAGGAGGTGTCCAGAGAAGGATTAGTCCTAAAGCAGACTATGTCTTTGCTGATCAAGACATTATTTTCTGAGAAAGAGCAAGCAGCTGACGCACATACTACACATATGCCTTTCACACAGGAAAGCAATAGTCAGGTGGAGAAACCACTTAGTCCTCACACGGTTTTGCTACTTGGAAATGTATGTAAGCATGTTAGTTATCAGCCATAGATTTTCACGATATGATATTGTGAAACCAAAATGTGATTTCTTTGCTCCTGCTAATTCTCACCATGAAGTCTGCAAGACTTTGTTTTGCTGAGTAACACCTGAAGCTGCAGTGAGTCTATTACAGTACTTTTCTCTGGTCTAGTGTAGTTCTAACCTCCTTGCAGAATTGTACTCCCTTGAGTTCCATGACTCTCCACCTTCTGTTTGGCTTATTTATTCTTTTGGAGGTATAGGTGGCAGCATTATAGGATGCGGATATAAGCTATAGTGGGAGAGGACAGTAGGAAGACAAAGGCATCCTTGTAGCCTCAGTACACAGTCCAAAGAAGAAAAACAAAATTCTCTACCACAGACGCTACTGTCTAAACATACCCACTGGAACACAGAGTTGATGTTCAAAGGAATAAATGTTGCTTAATTAAATAATATGTGTTTATGGTAAGACCTGGTGTATAGAAATACTTGCTAGTTCTACCTTGAAATTTCCTTTCTCCAAAGATCACATTAGTCTTGTGTATAAAGTACAGGCTACAAAAATAGCACAGATTTTCCAAGAATCTCTTTGTAGATTGGTTGTTAAAACAAATAGGTATTTCTACTTA
Organism: Mesitornis unicolor; assembly: GCF_000695765.1. Lineage (NCBI taxonomy): Eukaryota > Metazoa > Chordata > Aves > Mesitornithiformes > Mesitornithidae > Mesitornis > Mesitornis unicolor. The sequence goes on along the minus strand of NW_010193845.1, from coordinate 8,513 downwards.
ACAGTATACATAGATTTAGTGATAGACATTTAGTGAAAACTGTAGGTTTTCATGATTCTGTGAGAAGCCAGTGCTATAGGCATTCCTTCCAAGCACAGCTCAGTCCCACAGAGCTGGCTTATAAAACATCTAATAAAGTCACATTTCCTTTCACAAAATAAAAACCATCAGTCAAGTCAGTATTCTAAAGAACAAAACTGTATAGAATAAAATAACAATATAATGAAGTATATGAAATAAAATGAAATCATATATTAAATACACTAATTTTCACATTATCTATAGTTCTTTGACAAAAAGTAACAACTCCATCCAGCCAAAAACAATTGAAACAGACCATAAAATGCCCACCTTTTTCCCAAGAAGATGTTAGATGCTGCCTTCCAGAAGCAATGTTTCAAGATGTTGACTGCTATTGCAATGTTCTGGAATAAATTCCTCAATTTTAAAATGGGGGATGAAAAGTGATCATGTGAAGGGACATAAATCCCATTTTAAAGCAAACTTTTGTGATTATGTCTGAAAAAGTGTTCCTGAAACCAGATTGATAATAATTTCTTTTGGAGTAATAAATGGTATAAAAAAGCTATGAGTTAAATCTGTATTTAAATGGAGTCAGGCATACCATCTAAATTCTGTAATGCATACTAGATAATGTAATCAACTGAAAGAAGCTTATGCAATATCTGTACTTAATCTTTTTACTCCTCAGGAGCCTTTTTTTCCTGAAAATCCAGAGACTTTCTGTCTACACTTCCTGTAGAAGTGTTAGCAACAGCCAGAATCATTTTTCTTCCATAGTTCGGACCCCAAACAAGGCCACATGACTCTCTCATGTTTTGCATGGCTTCTCCACGTCTGCCATGCATACTGATACACAGGCTCACTCTGCTTCATTTTAAACTGCTCCGTTGAGATACACCCTCAAATTTCAACTCAGTTGGTTTAAAAATTAACCATTCTTCTTTCTAATTGCCCATGATTCAACTACTTTAAGCCTTGTTTCAGGAAACCTAAGGTATGTGTTTAGGTCCTATAGATTTAAACGGGACATGGGCTATTGTTTAACACATATTTTTGAGCAAAAGGATCAGTTGATGTAATTCCTCAACTCCATCACTCAGTTCTTTCCTCTCATTACTCCCATCAAGCTGTCTCTGCAGATGTAGGGTGAAATAATCAAGTAACACAACAGACTGAAAAACAACCTGCATTATTTTCTCTTTTTTCTTCTTCAATATGTAAGTTTTCCAGTTGATTCACTACAGGATATTCAAATGCTTGCCTGAAAACAAATGAATGGGCTGCTGCAAGGACAGAATTAAGCAGAATGCTGTGATAGCCTGGGAACTTGAAATTAGCTTTAGCAGTACTACCGCAAAAGAGTAGTGCTGGGTTTATACAGGTTTCTGAAGTGATGGATGTGTTAATTGTTGCCTTAGGTCATTAGCTGCCATTGAAAACCTTAGCAGGCGTTCAGAACTCTGCATTCCAGAGCTGGAAAGCTTCCACAAAAATAAACCCATTATCTGACTGGCAGAAAAACGGACTAGATCACAGGCAAACACTTCGTATGATGCTGAAGTAATTTAGTCCCATAAAAATCATTACACAGATTAAGAGTTTTGTCAATAGCCCCAACTGCAAAATGAATTAAGGAACTGTGTAGAAGTATATGAACCCATGAACTTGCCTTTCATCACGCTGTCATAATTTAATCTCCAAAAGCGGCAGTGTGAATTGCTGAAAATGAAACTATAGAGTGAAATAGAGAAGTAGAGTTCACGCAGCAAAACTGGTTTTACTGGAATCTCAGTTAAACAGATAAATGGAGTTTGGGTTTTAGAGTCTTTCAAAAACATTTAGAAAGAAATTGAAATTACACAAATGTCACATAGATGCAAATTTCCCTCATCTATCTGAGTAACATTTAAAATGCAAAAGCACATATTAAGCTTTCATGTCTCCAAAATGTCTTTTTACTTTCTTTTAACCAATTTGTCCCAAGTCAATTTCTTCCTAAAACAACAGTGATTAATTTAAAAGATTTAGCTGCCTTTTTCTCATATATGTGAAAAAAGTCTTGCACATCAAAGGGCAGGAGATCACTATCCAGATGTGACGTTCAGACATGAAACTCAGATGCACAGCACAGCAAGTTCGTGTCTCTGAGAATAGAAAACAAAACAATCCCTAGCCAACTCTCACGCAGACTGCAGCTGAGAAGACACAGAAGTCTTAGACAGAAAAGGTCCAAAGTAAGATTTAACTGTACAGACTCCACTGTACAGTGGGTATAAGCAAAGTGTGTTAAAAACGGAAATAAACAATGATGTCACCTAAAATGCCTAACTTTGAAAGCAGCTTGTTTTGAGAACAGTTTTAGCTTCTTTTTGTTGAGAAAATGACTGTCATAAGTATCCATGGCTTATTAAAAATGAACATAAGAGTAGTTTAACAGTGCTTATTATCTGGATTTAAAAATGTAATAAATATAATCAGTTGTTAATATATTCATAATCGGTAACTAGATGTTATCATGCAGGTTATTTTTCACTTTAGACATAGTGTTTAAACATGGTGTTTTAAAACTGTTTTGGAAAGTTTTCAATCTTCTCATTGGGAAAAAGGTGCAAGATGCAGAGTGACATTTCCAACAAGAGAAAACAGACTCAAGGGACTTGAAAGACATTTTCCAGTGTTGCAGCTTTTAGGCTAAGTTGCTTGGGTCCACATGCCTAAGTCAGACTACAGAGGAAAGCTACAGAGAAAATACAGACTATTACGATCACGCCTTATAGAGTTACTCCCTCTGTCCCTCTCTGCAATCGGATTTTTAAATGGCTGATCACCAGATTGTCAGGGTATCCTCACAGACATTAATGGATTTGTCCTCACAGTGAGGTAGACAGCATGAGAGAGGAAACCACAAGTGTGTGTGTGATCATACAAGACAGCTTAGAACTGATTCCAGGTGTGCGCGTCTCAGTGCAGCGCTGTGTCCGTACAGCCAGCTTCTGAATGCAGCCAGTGTTGCAGACAAAGGCTTTAGTGCTACTGGCCATAAACAATCTGTCGTGCAGTCATGACAGCACCAGTTCAGGAACATGAAGTCTTGCTCAGGCTGCAGAACTCCCAGCTGTGCACTGAACTCCAGGCTCAGCTTGCTGCTGTTTTGACTAAATTGACTAAGCATGAGGAAGGGAAGAAGTCTGAAAACATCTTGAAACAGTCTGCTGAGTATATTACAGATCTAATGTAATTTCTTACATTTGTTCAGCAATTTGCAGAGGGAGGAAAGGCTTCTGTATATAGTAGAGAATGTTGCTAAAAACTACATCTTTGCTCTTTCTTAATTTCAGATTATTATTTCCTTCAATTTATTCCCTTAAATAAAGAGAATCCCTATTTTAGTCTCTTACCCTTATGACTATTTTTCTTTCATTTATTTTTTCTTCTACCCCTCTTATGACTTGACTTATAATCTGTCTTGTTTTCTCCTATTTGTCTTCATGTTTTTCTTTAAATGCAATCCTGCAATGTATGATCATCTTTATAATCTATTATCTTTATTTTCCTTTACATCCTCTTTACAAAACAACAGCAGCAGCTGAAAACAAAACCTCAAAAATACCCAAACTCTGATATATAGAGGCTGATAAGAGTAATTCTAGACCTACATGTAAAAACTTGACAAAAACCATCATGCATAAGCATTTATAAAAGGAGGACTGGAGCCCAGCACCTTCACACCCTTATTTATAATACTGGATTCAGTTATGATTCAGTGCTTTTAAAACTATTAAATAACAATAGTTCTCAAATCAATATTTACCACTCCAGGCTTTTTAACTCCTTTTCAGGACTTTTGTTTATCAAGGAATATTTCTACCTGTTGGGTAATAAACTCACTTAGAATATTCTCTTGCTTTGCCTTGCGTGCAGTTTATGCCAATGCTACAGTTTCACTATTCCTAAATACAAAATCATTAATATTAAATGCCTAATAAACCGTATTCTGGGAAAAATGATTTTGTTAACACGAGCTCAAATAGACCCCATGACAAAGCCCAGTATTACAGTATTTCAGCAGATTACCATTTTATTGTCTGACTTGCTGATTATCTCATCATCTGGCAAAGCTTAGACAAGGTTATTTGGTCGCTAGTGTTAATATTTCAGTACAAAGAGCTTCCCTAGCGCATTCTAAGGCAGCCTTGTAAATGAGGAGGACTGCAAAATGTATAGATATACCTGAGCTCACTGTATTTAGTTAGCAGGTACCAACAGCAATGAAGGAGGAAAGTATGCCTTTCATCCACCTGAGTAAGAGCCCAGCATTAGTAAAGTCCCAGGCTAAAGTCCACAGTCTCACAGTTTCATGGCTATCAGATTAAAGCTGGTTTAGCTATATTTGCTCATGCTATGATCACAATTGTGGCTGCAGTGGCAACATAGCTTTAAACAAAGCATACTGCATCTGTAAAGTTCAAACTAGCCACTTTCCTGTTACACAAGACTGCCTCTAGCAGTTCTCAAACTCAGCTATGTCTTGTGTTGCTGAAGTGTGGACTGTTACCAGATGGCAGTCAGGTCCATTAAAAAAGGCTTTAGTCTGTGTAATTGGCATAGTAAACTAAAGCATGAACTGTTTCATAGAAAAGATAGCTCCCCATGTCTAATCAGTCATTTAACATGTGACATTGTTTAGCAGAGGAAGAGGAGTCATGAGATAGTGTTCTTAAATTTGTTCTCTCCATACAGTCTGTTCTGTTATCTGAGGCTGGAAACAGGAATTATTCTTTAAAAAGGAGGGGGAGAAAGGGGAAGGGGGAAAAAAAGGTTCTGCTTACTGTATTTTTCTGTAAAGGTTTTCTCCAAGAAGAGAATGTTATTTATGATACTTACATGGCCACTGTGTCTATCTGGCCATATTTTAAGACTGCAATTTCCACTTCTTGCCATTACAGAAAGTCCTGTAATGCAAAAAGATGGCTTAAGTGTTACAAATAATTTGGAAATGTCTAGCTGAGAATAAATGTCAGCCTATCCTGTGAAATGGAAATGTTAGCATAACAGTCCATCACAACTGTAAATAGGAATGGAATTTCTAGGCTACTCCTCAGGCAAAGAGTGTGGATCAGTGGTTGTAATTGTGCGTATGTCTGCTAGCTGGATGTATAAAAAATACCCACCTAAAAAATTGAGGGAATATATATCCTCTGGCTACCCATCCTGGAAAAAAAATAAAATCTGGCTTCTAACTTACTCTACTGCTTTACTTTTACTTTTTAACATACTGATATCCCATGTAGTACAGTGTGTATATTATATGGTATTGTCTCCATTTAAGGCTCAGAGAGCAGGATTTTCTCTCTGTTGTCCCCTACCCTCCCAGGGGAGGATTAAAAAAACAAGGGAATAGAGAAAAAGATGCTTCGCACAAGGTTGGAAGTTAAGACTGTAACAAGTTTAATGAAAAACAACAGGGGAAAAGAAAAGGGACTTACTAAGGGATAAAGGATATTTTAACTATATACAAAACCCAATCCCAGTAGTCCCGAGTGGAAGTGTCCGAGCAGTGCCTCGTGGCCGCTGTGGCCACTGTGACTCATCACCAGGGACCGCAGTGGTGCTGGGAGTGGGTGGTGGTGGATGCTGCCGAGCACGTGGAGGTAGCCCCAGCCACCCCGAGATGTGACAGGAAACAGCCCAGGAAACCAGGAAAAGCCTGCAAAAATCTTGGGCCTCCTCGGTTTTTTATAGACTGTGGCTGGAAAGAGGAGGGAACAGTACTATCTCTGACCCCCCAGGGTCCTGCAGACACCACCTGTCCTTCCCTTTCAGGCTGATAACCCTTAAACCATAACAAGTATATGTATATGTAGGTATCTACCTGGTCAATAATGTTCTAATATCTTCATATTAGACTCAAAAAAGCATTACAAGTCTGGTTTTTTACAAGACACTTAGAAGAAGGGCCAACTTTATAATCTTTTCAGATGGTCTCAGAATACCTTTATGTATGTCCCAATAATTGGGATTCCATTTACTCTTGCAAGTGCAGAGACAAAACACTTTGTATGATATAAAAATTCTTTTCTGGCAGGCTTTGCTGTTATGCTGAAGATCTTAACTAGAATCTACGCCCTAAACAAATGGAATTCTTACTCCATTTAAAAGAGTTACACAATCAGAATTGGTTTTTATAAGCTTAGATTCAGAGATCTCACAATAACTTTTGAAATTCACTCAAAATCTATAAACAAACAAAGAGCAAAGTATTCTTTTCCTGGTACCAGAAACTCTGAGTTCATCACAGGCTATAGTGATGGATTTCTGGCATGAAACTCCCATTCAAAGCTGCCAGTTCTACTGGATCTTAAAACTATTGCATTCAGTGTAAACAGAATTCAGGCAAAACTGTTTTCTAAGATTCTGTTGCTGACCAGTATGCATGAAGCCTAACCATTTTTTGGAAGTGTATTTTAATGAGGAGAAACCTGGGATCCACTTCACTCATATCTAGTTTGCTGTTCTGAGTTTGACTGTTTAGTCTGGGATTGAAATGAACTCAGTGAGCAAGATCTGATTAAGCCTCATCAGGCCTGGCTTAGATTTGACTTAATTTCTCAGCCTTGCTTTCACTGGATTTTCACCTCATTACATACATGACATCAATGAAAGGAGTCCTGTCACAACATGCCACTTGGTGTTGTAGCAGTTGCTTTCACTGACAAATCTGATGGCTGGTCTGTATTTGCACCTTTATTGCTGTACCTGGAAGAGTGACAACAACAGGCCAATTTAAAAAAATAAAGAATTTAGTCCTGGCTTTAGGGAGCTGTCTGTGAATGGATTCAGTCTCATTGTTTTTGCAGTCATTTTTCAGCAGAGGCAAACTCTGGCTTAATCCTTTTGATGCAGCAAGACGTGTTTGTAACACATCTGACTTTCTAAAGAAGAATCACCTATTTTGGATAATGTAGATGTGGGACAGACTGTGCTTTTCTATTTCTCCCTTAAATTTTCTTCCATTCTTGCAAAAGACAGCTGCTGCCATGACCGGGAATAGCACAATTACCAGATTAAGAAAATGTTGCTAGATTTTCACTCATTTCTCTTACAGATCAACCTGTTTGAGTCCTATTGGCTTCTGTGGAAATTACCTCCTGTAATTAAAAAAAGGGCACCTGAAATGAGTGATGTGCTTACTGAGCAGAAAAGGAACAAGTACAGTCTCCATATAATTTTTCTATTCCATTATCTGTGCATAGCCATCCATTTGAAGAAAAACTTTGCAAAGCAAAAGTAACAACAATATTTGTGAAGTGTAAGTATTACAATGAAATAGTGGAAAAACCTCATTATCAGCAGCTGCGTCTACAGCTCTCTGCTTTGCATCTGCAAACCCATCAAGGTGCCACTTCCCACTGTGTGGGCCAAATTCATACAAAGGGTCAACAGCAGTAATTTTTCTGAAAAAGTAACGTTTTAATTATTTTTTCTAGGGCTGAATGGGATTGGGCACTCACTTCTCAGGTGGGTGGGAGTGTTACTGCACAGTAACTGTATAGGTGCACACACTGCTAGTATGTATCCAACTGTAAAATAAGAACAACTTGGGGACTGGTATTGGTATGTAAAAAACCTGGGCCTTAAAGGATGCTAACGTATTTCATTCAAAAGGGAATTATACTTTAGAGACAAGGACATAAACTACAATAATTTTGTAAAATTCAATTTGTTGGATTTTGTACATTTGGTGTGTGTATTCATAGAATACATCAGGGGTGTGCGTGTATACGTATGTACAGACAATGCATAAAGACATGGACATATAGCAGGGGTGCAGTCAGGGAAGGCTTGTGAGGACAGACATCTGGGCCATTTGCAGTAACTGCCAGTAAGGATAACTAGTAATCAGCTGAGTCCCTTGTGAGGTGCAAACCAGACTGACACACTACACCTTGTGAGCATTTAAACACATTATTTCAGTGTAAATCTAGTCAGACTTGACATCACCAAGCCAGGCTGACAAACTAATTGCTGTCCCTCTCTGCCACGGTTTTCCCACCAGCTCAGGCCTGGAGTGGATTTAATTTAATAAAATTTCAGGTGGTTTTTGTCCTGTCTTCCACAAGACAGCATCTGCAGTTTGACGTCATACCCCTCTGTATATCAGCAGCCTTGACCTCCCTGCTGCCAGGAGCAGTTTGAACACCTCTTCTTGCCACAACGTTTCGGCAGCACGGCGCTGAGAGTCAGATCTTTTTTTTACACTGCTGCAGGAATGTCTTTCCCAAAACGCACCACCTATGGTGCAAAAAAAAAAGCAGTGAGGTGTCAGGTCTTTCTCTCCCTCATACTGCTGTCATTAGGTGTCAGGCATGAAAGGGAAAAGACTCGACCCCTGAGGGTTAATGTTTTAGATCAGACACGTAAACCACATTTTTAAGAGCTGCGTCTTCAGGAAAACAACTTTTCCCTCGCTCCTGGCTGAGCTCCCCGTG
>NW_010193844.1:29493-61022 GCF_000695765.1 Mesitornis unicolor | reverse complement strand
CCCATCCCATCCCATCCCATCCCATCCTTCTGTTTGTCCTGGGAGGAGAGGGACAGAAAACACCCCACAGCTTCTATTTTTCAAGAGGAGGGGAGCAGGCAGGCAACCACTGGTTTTGGGATCCCCCTTCTCCATCCCTGGGGCTATGTAGGCAGGAGGTGCTCACAGAACCTTTGCTCTCGGGCTCCACCATTCCCCTCCCCACTGGTGTGACTCACGCTCCAGCGTTCACTTTGATGGATGCCACCTCCTTGTTGCCCCAGCCCATGGCCTGCAGCGAGGGGTAGTCATCGCTCAGCTCGAACTTGTGGCCCTGGAAGTTCTCCGCCTCGTAGAGGATGACTTTGCTGTCATTGTGGTTCTGTAGAGGGAGAGGGCAGGAACAGTGTAGCAGGGATAAGGGGATGTGGCATTGGGCGCCAAATGCCAGGGCACAGTGGGAGTCCTAGGACCACGTCCAGCTTTGGTGCAGGACCTGGGAATGCCCTTCAGGCTGGTATCCCCTCACTGAGATACCCCAGGGCTGCTCAGAGGATGCTGCTCTCACATCCCTGTGGTCCCCATGCACAGCTACCAGGAGGGTGACAGCAGCCACATCCTCTGCACCCACATGGGTTCCTGCCCTCAGCATCCTTGTGCTCCCCAAGGCTGCAGAGGGATTACAGGGCAAAACAGGCAGCTGAGAGTGGTCCCCCCATATCTGCGGGGCTTTGCTAGGTGCTGGGCACCGAGGGGTTAATTGCTGGGACACTGAGTGATGCAGTACTGTCCCCCATGCCCAGCCCCCACACACATCTATCTGCACCGAGGAGCAGTCCTGCCAGTAAGGAGTGATCTTATCGCATCCCCTTTATTAAAGCCCAAGCATATCTGCCTGGTGATTATTAAAAGTTGGGGGGGGACCCCCCGCTCGGAGGCGCAGACGTGCTGCTATTGCGAGCACCAGTGTCTCTGCAAGATGGAGCGATAGAGGCTGCATCTGCCTGGGCACGGCTTGGGCACCAGAGGCGGGAGGGGGACAGACCCTGCATCCCAAGCATCCTTGCAGTCCTGCCAGCTCCTCTCTGCTCACCCTATGCCTGAGTATCCAGGCTGGGATGGGGGACAAGGCCTGGGGACCCCAGAATACACAAAAGCAGAAGGAGCTGAGATGGTGTTTCAGGCTAAATTCTAAGCCTATGGAGCATCCCAGGATCCTTACAGGGAGACAGGAGCCAGTGGTGCAGCTGTCCCTCCATCCCACAGCACCTACCTGCACACCTCACTCCTCCATCCCAAATCCCACGTAACCTGTCCTCCTGTCTGTCCCTCATCCACCCTCTATCCTGGCTCTCCCTCCATGGAGGGCTGCCGAGGAGTGGCTCTGCCTGCAGTGGGGTCCCCGTAACTCACCGCACACTTGATGGGCCGGAAGGAGAGGAGGTGCTCAGTCCGGTAGCCACTGTTCCCGCTCCAGGCCTCCCACCGGGGATAGTCACCCTTCTCCAGGATAAACTGCTGCCCCTGGTACTCGGGGTACTCGAAGCCCACCCAGCTGGAGAGGAGAGGAGGAAAGCCCTCAGGGATGCGCAGCACAGCCCCTAGGCTCAGCCCAGGGCCGGCTTCTCCCTGACACGCAGGAAACGGAGACATCCCAACAGGGTCTGAGTCTGCCATGGAGGTCAGGGCTCTTCCCAGCAGCAAACATCCCATTTAAGAGTGGGACCCCTCTCCACAGGGCTATACCATCACCTCCGACCCAAGCCTTGGCTTAGCAGGGTCTCACTGCTTTGCCAATGGGGAAACTGAGGCACCACACAAGGAGCACAGGGAAGGAGGTCGCATGTTGAGGCTGTGTTGGAGCTGAGGAAGGACCCGGGTGTCCTGGCTCCTGGGCAGCTCCCAACAGTCCCCTGGGAGGAGCAGGTTCACGGGGCTGGCGGGGCACTTACGGGCCGGACTCCACCTTGATGGAGCGAATCTTGCGGAAGCCGCGCTCCATGATGCTGGGGCACTCCATGAGGAACTCGCAGCGCTTGCCCTGGAAGCTCTCTTCCTCCCACACCGTGATCTTGTACTGCCCCAGGGTGTCCATGGCTTCGCTGCTGGTCATGCGGGTCGCTCGGCTGCTGGCAGAGCCCCACGCATCACCCTGGGCAGGTGCCCACCATCAGCCCCCAGCCTCTCTGCTGCCTGGCACCAAGCCTGGGGTGCCAGCAGTGTTGCCCTTGCACATCCCATGCTGCTGGCCTCTTGCCCTCCCAGACTGGCACAGGGAACACTTCCCATTCCCCTCCCTTCAATGCTATGGGTTCTCTATCCGTTGATCCCCAAGTTGCAGGGGGCACTTGTGATACCCTGTCTCTCCATGTGATGTACCCGGGGCTGCCTCAGTTTTTCTGCTCCCAAGCCCCCTGAGATGATTCCTGGGGTCGTCTAGGTACAGTGGCACTGTACCCAGTGGGGAGGTGGCAGTGATCCTGACTCAGACATGGGTGTGGGGTGCAGCCCTGGGGCAGAGCAGCCCAGCTTTTGCAAAGATGGGTGCCAATATCCCTCCTGCCCACACAGGGTACCCCAGCAGTGCAACGCAGCAACCCCTGGCTTGCCCTTCCCCAGAGTGTGCATTTGGGGGATAGGGGGAAGGCTTGGTATGGGGGTCAAAGGGAGCATGGCAGCGCCTGTGCAGTGGGGGGGGCTTGGGGGCTCACAGCCTGGTACTTACTTGGTCGGCAGGGCACAGAGGCGAAGGTGGCGGTGCCGGCGCCGGCTTCTCCCCTCGCCCTTTATAGGCGGGTGCCGAAGTGCCGATGGTGCAGGCAGGCAGGGCGCTGTGTCAGCAGGCAGGGGTTGGGGGGGGAACGGGGTGCGCACCCACCCCAGACTCTGGCTGTCCATTCCAGTTAGGCAGTGTGGCGAGAGCGGCCCCCCCCGCGGCCGGCCCCCCCCGCGCCCCGCGGGGCTGACAATGAAAGTGCTGGGCTGTGTTTGCGCAGGGGCTCAGGGCACAATGGGCAAAGGGCCTGACGCGCCGCTTTCCTTTCTGCCCTCGGACAATGTCCCCGCTTGGCCCACGGATTAGGGACCCAGCCTTTCCCAGGGCACCCACAGCCTTTGCCAGGGTTGAGGCTGGCGGGAAGGAGGTGCCAGGGTGAAGTGGGGATTTGCCAGCTGGGACCTGCGGGGGATTGATGCCCTCGCACTGGGAAGTGGGGCTTTCCTGGGCCTGTATCTTCTCCTCTGGCTGTGGCTCTGCCACTGCAGGTCCTTCCTCTGGCCAGGCTCTGTCTTGCACGTCCCGAGCTGACAGGGCAGGGACTCAGTCTGTGCGAGCAGGGCTGTGTGTGTGTGGGGATGGGAGAGGGTCAGAGTGAGCAAGAGGGGTGGAGGAGGTGTTTGACACAGCCACAGCTTGGTCAGTCCGTTCTCTGGGAGATGTGCAATACCTTGCGGAGGTCCCTGTGTTGGCTCCAGACCAGGCACTGATGGACCCCAGTTACATGCTTCTCACTTGCAATGCTCTGGGCATGTCCTCTGATGTGGCAAATGGCTCCCCATGCTCTCCATGCACCTCCTGCCCAGGCAGGGGACACCTTGCACAGCAGGAGGGCACCTGCTCCGGGCCACAGCTCTGTCCTTCACTTGGGCAGCAGGATCAGCCCTACCTAGAACTGCACTGTGCCATGCAGACACGCCCAGTGTCCCTCACCAGGACCTGGGCTGGATGAGACCAACACAGGTTTGAAAAGGAGCGCCCAGCTCAGCTGTGAAATCCCAGGTCTCGGGGCCCCCCCCTTCAGCGGGGCAGGAGCCACGCTGGCCTCTGGGCAAGGGCTGGCCCAGAGCACCCCAAACCCTCCCAGGAAAACCTGGAATATCCTGGGGGTCCTGAGCAAGGGCTCAGCATCCCAAGAGAGCACAACCAGTGCTGGTGATGGACGGCACGGTGTGGACAGCTGGGGGTGGTGTTAGGACGCCTGGCATCTCTTTCCCATTCTTAGCAAAAGTTGGGGATGGAGGGGTGACAGCAGGGAGGGGCTGGGGCTGGACACCCGTGTGTCCTCTCCATGTCCCCCTCGCTGCTCACCAGGGCGCCGGGCAGCGTTTCCCGCTTTGCTCCGAGGTTCGGATGCGCCGATGCCTGCAGGTCCCAGCAGAGGGTGCAGCCTGGCAGCGGTTGGAGCTGGCTCCACCGAAGAGACATTGGAGGCCTTGACCGGGGACAGACGCTGGGGAAGTGACCCTTAGCTTGCGACGCCCTGGGTGCTCGCAGCAGAGGGGGGAGACCCCCTGCGAGCTGCCTGGGGGAGCAGAAGGTGGGGGGAGGGATGGAGATGCTTCTCGGGGAAGGAAGGCGATGCACGGGGATAAGCAGACCCTGGGATGCAGCACCCAAGCCCCAACCTCACCTCGATGGGGGCTGGAGAGGGCACAGCCTGGCTCCATCCACCCTTGGCTCCCCACACATCCTCCCTCTGTCTGCTTCACTTCACCCATTCCACCCTCTGCCCACCCGTCCAGCTGTATGTCCCCATCTGTCTCCATCCCTACCAGTCGCACGCTGTGGCACTGCTATGGCCTCTTTTTCAGATGCACAAATTACCTCTGAGTCCCAGGGTTGCATCAGCTCTGTGTGGGGCATGACCTGGTGATGCTGTCCTGCTTGCTGGCTAAGGAGGTGCTGGCTCAGGGTGGCCTGGGAACGTTCCTCAAAGCTCTGGGGCACAGGTTTGGGCAGCCACAACACCTGGGGGAAGGTGGAGCAAGATGCAGAGCTAACACACTCCAGCATCCCCCCACGCTGCTGCTGCCCCTCACTGAGGCTGTGTGAGCAGAGCCATAAGGCACTGGCTAGTTTAGGGTGCTATGGGGTGCAAGAGCACTGTGGCTATGGGGTGCAGGGCACTGCAGGGTGTATTGCAGAGCCCCAGAGTGTGAGGCACCACAGAATATGTGGGATGCTGTGGGCTGCTGTAGGGTGAGCATACGGAGTGTGTGAGGCACTGCATGGTGTGCTACAGGATCTATGGGGCACTGGTGCTGTGCCATGAGGGGCACGCAAGCAGCTCAAACAGTCACCTCCATATAACGCTTTGGATAAAAGCATCTGGAAGGGGGGACAGGGAAGAAACCCACCCCCCAGGTGCGGGCTGTGCCCCATCCTTGCTTCTCAGCCGTGTCCCACATGCTGGGATGTGTCTCACCCGCCACTCAGCACATCCAGGGCAGCCACGTGGAAGCCACTGCCACATGTGGGTTGGGGAGGTCGTCCACATGGGGCCATGCCCAGGGACCTTCCCCACTGTACCCCAGGGTTCTGATGCTCCCGGGGACATTTCCCAGCACCTCCAGGCAGTCCCTGTCACCTACCAGCATCCCTGCAGCTGGGTCACCTGCCTGGCCGGGAACAGGGGCAAGAGGAGGCTGGTGCGGGGGTAGGCAGCGACTCTGCTCAAGGGCAGCTGTTACCATCGGCTCTGGGAGTCAGTGAGAGCTTGCCCAGGGCCTCCTGCATAGGCTAATTTAATAAGGGCTCCGCGTCGCTGCCGGCTCAGCCTGTTCCCTGCGCTAGCAAAACAGATCAGGTTTCTCCATGCCACCAGGCACAGCGTGGGTGGCTGCAGCCCAGGGGCACGGTGGGAGGATGAGGTTGCTCCATGCCAAGCCCAGACCATGCTCCCTGTGGTCCCTGGCCATGGGGTTATACCCCATGCCTTGTGCAGGCATTGGTGCTGAGACAGTTTGCAGTTTGGGGAGCTGAGCAGGGTGAAATGCAGCAGCATGGGAGGTGAGGCAGGTGCTGCTTGGTCATCCTGATGCTGATGCCACATCTGGGGCACATCTGGGGCTCATAGCAGCACATTGTCTTTCCCACCGCTGTTATGAGTACCCGGGCTAGCTGACTAGGTCAGCACAGCTGTGTGTGGTCCTGCATCTGGCTGACATCTGGCTGACTGAGCCCTGGCCAACCCCTCTGAGACCCACTAGCCCCTCTTTCCTTGCCCCCAACCCACTGAGGGCTGCACCATCACCCCAAGGGGCTGGAAGTCCAGGGGCTGGGCCGAGCAGGAGCAGATGGAGCTGGTGCCAGCCCCTGTTTGTCTTTCTTCCAGTTGCCTGGTGCTCTGTTTGTTCTGGAGACGGCTTCCTGCTGCCAGGGCTGAAACAGGTGGCTTTTATTTGCAGGGTCTGGCTGATTAGATCAGGGGCAGTGTGTCATTCCCCCCACCCAGCCCCACAGCTCTTTTTTCCTCCCTTTTCTCCCCCAGCCTCATTTTGTTGGGAAATCATACTCCTCAGCAAGGTTGCAAGCAACCCCCTTCACTCCCCAAGCATCTCCCCTTCAGCGCTGCTCTGAACATGGCCACACTAGGATTGGTGACACCCAGCCAAAACCCCCACTTCCACCTGCTGGGTTCCCCAAATCCCAGAGCTGAGGGACTCGCTGGTGTCCCCAGTGCCACTTGTCCCCTCCCGGGGCCTTGCTGGCCACGGAGGACACACGTGTGCAGGCACACACCAGCTGCAGGAGCCTCCTTGCTCAGGGAGCCCCGCGGGGCACACGCCAGCCGCCCTGCATGCACGTGTCCCCGTGTCCCCTCCCCGCAGCCGGAAACTCCCGGGCTCACAAACAGCCTGGCAGATGTTGCCGGGATTACCTCCCACACAGGCACACACGCACAGCGTGGGCTGCCAGCCGCTCTGGGCCCAGAGAGGTCCCAGGCACTCAGGATCCCCCGGAGACAGAGCTTGGTGGATACCTGCCCCAGCTCCAGCTGCACTCAGGGAAGGATGAGGCCTCAGGGTGAGCAGCCAGTGGGAGAGGGACCCGGATGGGAACTGGGGACCAAGATGCTGACTGGTCTCTATGTAACTTTGCCAATGGCTGGAGCAGGGACGTGCTGGAGCGTGCTGCCACTTGCAGTGCAAGGGGTACCCATGTTTGCCCAATCACAGCTGGATCTTCCAAACAGCCTGCTGAGGTGGTCTTCCATGCAGCACCATCCCCCTAGCTTCAACCCTCCTCAGGTACCTGTGGTCCTCAGCCAGCCACCTGTCTTCCTGCTGGGACTGGCTCTCCAGACCTGCATACCCGCTGCCCCCACAGGCACCCCTGGCCACGCTGCTCACCTCCTCTCAGTGGGACCATGGGTGCCCACTCTGCCCTGTGGCAGCCACAGCTCTGGAGATGCATCCTTGAAGACCCACCAAGACAAGGATGCTCCCAGGGGCACACACTCACCTCCTGCCACCCATCCAGGACTTGCCCTGCCTGGACCTGGCTACAGGCTGCCCTTGTCATGAGGGCATGCTCAGTCCCCCGTCTCTGCCAGCCTTGCTTGGTCCCCAGGAGTTGCCGGGGGAGCCGTGGCCTCACCTGCCAGCTCCCCACTGTTCCCATGGGGACTAATCCCACCTGAAGGTCAGGGATGCTCCGCCAGCTGCTCACCTCCTGCCTGTGGATTACAGCCTGGGTGTGAGCAGGTGGCAACTGCCACGTCCCCAGGCTGGCCCAACCCTAGTGTGGGACTGACAGTGGGACCAAACCCAGCCAGGCTGCTCCAAAATGGGCCTCAGGGTGGTGGGTCTCTGGCAGCCTCAGCTGTCCCCTGCCACATCCATCATACCCTACCCAGATGGGGATACCTGGCACTAGGGCAGAGAAGCTGGTTTCTGGTCCTTGGCTCCAGATCCTGACCCGAAATGGAGCCTGCTGGTGTTAACCACTGTGACCTCCTGTCTGTTACCCCATATGACCCCAGCCTGGCACCTCCAGGGCACCCCATAGCTACAAAGTCCTGGAACAGCATGCTGGTCCCTACACAGTGTCTGGTGCAGATTAGTCCCAGGGTAGTGGTGATGGATACAGGCAGAGCATGACTGACCCGACATCCAACCCGTCCTGGATGCAGTTGCAGGTGCATCTCCTCCAGTACATCATGTCATATTTGGAGGAGCACCACGGGGCAAGCATAGCTTCCCAGGTTTCAGCTTTACCTACAGCACCTACAGGAGTGCAAGGACAGGGCTGTAGGGGAGTAGGGTGGTCCTTGAACCTCCCTTACGCAGCTCCCTCAGCCCCAAAGCCAGGGGATGCCAGCTCAGTCAGCGCCTGGCCAAAGTCCCATTCCACCCCAGTGCTCCTCCACTTCCTTGTCGGCAACATCTGTGGTACTAGGTGCCCGGAGCCAGGGTGACACTCATCCAGGAGGGCAAAAAGCCCGGCGGCTGCAGCTCCCCTCCTGCAGCAGCTCTGAGGAAGCAGCGCAAACGGGGGCTGAGCCAGGCATTGCAGCAAGAACAGAACATCCTGCCTCGGGGCTCCTGAAGCCAGCAACAGCTGGGCCAGGAGCAGTGGCCCTGGCACTCCACTCAACATCCGTACCCCGGGCAGGCTGCCCATGCACTCCCCAGGGCCACCAGCTGGTCTGGGACTGGGGAGCCTCGTCACTCGCTGCTTCCCTGGAGGCCCCATGGGAGGACAGGGCTGATGCACTCTGACATGCAGGACTAGTGCGAGCTCTGGGTTTCCCCCCCTGGCACCTTCAGCAGGGCCCTCCTTATCCCTTTCACTGCTGGGGATTCAGAGCCCTTTCCTGGGGCAATGGAAAATCCCATCACCTCACCCTGGTGCAGTGGGGGGGTATGCCAGGCTGTACCCACCCTGTGCCCGATGCTCCCCATGGCCAGGAATGGGCTGGGGGTGGGCAGAGCTGCCCACTGTTTCCCCATGGCAGGATGTATCTCCATATCTGGGACTCACCTCACCCCTCCACCCTGCTTGCCAAATAGAAATGAGCTTGTCCCAGAGGCAGCTGAGCTCAGGGCTGCCTCTCTGCATGGACTTGAGTTGGGAGGACGATGTGTGTGGGATGGACCCATTGCCTGGGGACAGTATCTGAAGCTACAGCTTGTCACCAGGAGTGCAGGACACCAGCACAGAGCCAGGACAGTCCCGTACACTCTCTGCCCTGGTCCTTGCCTTGGCCAGAAACAGGCTGTGGAGGCTGGAGAGAACTAAGGGTGCTCAGCAACACCCCAAACTCCAGCGTTAGCCCACACACAGGGGCACAAGCAGCCTCAGTCTTCTTAGCCCAGATCTTGTGTGAGCTGACTGGGTACCCACAGCAGTGCTGGGACAGGGTGACCTTCCTGGGGCAGGGAGCTCCTGCTCAGCCCAGGTATCTCCTTCAGGCACGACAGAGCTGGCATGGAGGAAAGCTGGGGTCTAGGGGTGCCCACACAACTCTGGGATGCAAAGGTTAACCAGCTGCTTCTGCCACATCCTGCGGGAGAGCCGTGTGTGCCCTGGCATGGCACACCCCATCCGGGCTGGGCAGGACATGCAGAACAGCCAGAAACGGTGCACACCTCTGTGCACACCCACACCTTCATACGATGCATGCACACACCAGGACACGGAGCAGTGAATGTGGCAGAGGCACGGCCGGTGGCACATATTTAGCTTAGCAGGAGCATATGCACACACATGCATGCACATAAACACATATATGCACACACACCCTTGTATGTTACTGCACCTATATGCAAATGCTGACCTGGGTGCTCATGCCCTTCCAGTGCTCCTCCTGCACCCTGCCCTCCTCGTGCAAATCCTCCCTGCACAGAGGTTCACCATGCAAATCCTCAACCCGTGTCCCCAGATCCATTCAAGTGGCCATGCAGGGCCCAGGGGGTGGGGGCACAGCGCTGCACAGCGCAGGCAGCAGCACCCCTATACTTCTTGTCCCCTGCCAGCCCAGCACAGGCCCTGGTGCTGGCACTGGCTCTGATATGGGAGATGTGGGTGTTTAAAGCCCCAGCTCTGCCTGTTGCAGGGATCAGCGTGCCCTTGGGTGCTAGCCCAGATGTAGAGCCATTCCCCAGCCAGCACAGCCCGGCTGGTAAAGTGGCTTCCTGGGCCACCCCAAGTTTTGTAGGGTGTCATGGCTTCCCAGTGCCACTGGGCTGGTAAAACTGCGACAGGGAGAGCAGGCTGGGAAGATGGGACGGAGGCAATTTCTAGCACTGCTGCTTGTGGGTGACCCCTTCTCCTGCTGGAACACATGTGCTGCCCTGTGCACAGACCTGCTGCTGGTGCCAGCACAGAGTCTGCCTCCTCAGCCACTGCCTGGATACCCCAAAAAGCCAAAAAATGCTTTTCTGGAGCATCTGGGCTATCGATAAGGTGCAACATAGGATCCATGGGGTTGTGCTAGAGCAAAAGGCAGCCCAGCAGTGAGTGGAGCCACTGAGGAAAACGAGGTGGACGGGCAGCACCTCCGCAGGCCTGCTCTGCCAGATACCATCTCTGCTGGGCTCTGCCCCTGCAGGGACGCACGTGCGGTGGCTGGAGCAGCACGGGCAGTGAGGTCTGGCTTTGCTCAGAGTTATTAATTGTGCTCTGTTTGATCCCAGCCCAAGCGGGGCGGCTGCAGGGGTTTGTGTGTGTTGGGGATGCGTTGTGCTTTCTCAGCTTTTCAACTTTGCCAGGCTTGGTGGCAGGAGACAGATCCCAGAGACATGGCTCAAAGGGGACTGTCTCATCACACTGTGTGGTAGCTCTTCTCAGGCTGGGATAGGCGCTTGGCTCTGGAGAGACGTGGAAAGCTCAGCACCCCTCTGGATGCTGTTTGATTTTGGTGCCTTCCCACACCACCTGCCGGAAACTTTCCAAGCATATTCCCCAGCAGGGAGCCTAGGAGATGCCTTATCTTCATCCCTTGCAAGGGCACTCCCGGAAGGCAACACAGCTCTCCTGCTCCAGGGCTGGGGCTGCTGAGCCTGGTCCTCTGCACGGATTGGATGGGGCTAAGGGGAAGCAGCAGAAATCATCCTGTCCCTTGGCACACTCTTGGGTTACTTCACTTCCAGCCTCTCAACCCTTCACACTGCGCAGCTGGGCTCAACCTTCACTGTATCTGCAGAAAGGCTCAGGAAGAGCTCGGGATCCACCTGCAAACTCAGAGCATCCCTCAGCATGGTGAGACCAGAGCTGGATCCTGTGCTACAAGAAAAGCTCTTGTGCCTGTCAGGGATCACCCAGGAGCAGCATCCTCAGGGCAGGAGTGTGCCTGGGGCTGTCCGAGAAATTGCAGACATAGCCAGGCAGGGAAGTGTGGGGCATTTTGCCACCCCTCAGACAACATCATGGGGTGGAAGGAAAGCAGATCCATTGCTGTCCCATCTCCTAGCTCTCCAGGACTCCCTGCTGTCTCCATGGTGCACAGACCCAGGCTCTGAACATCTCTGGGCTGGCTGTGGGGCGATGGGACAGGACAAGGGATGGGACAGGACAAGGGATGGGACAGCAGTCCAAGTCAACCACTGCACTGTGCTTTGAGAGTGGGACAGGCAGCGGAAGACCCCCTGGCTTGCCAGATCCACCCCACCCTACCCTTCCATAGCAAGCACAGGCCAGACGGATTGCCACTGGCAGGAGCTGGTACCTGGCCCACAGGCTGGGCGTGAGCAGCAGGCAACCCCTGCCCTGGACAGCCCTGTGCACAGGCAGATGAACCCTGGAAGGACTGAGAAGCGCAGCCTCTGAGAAAGAACACAGGCAGAGGTGTGCAGGAAAGGATGCAGCATCCCCCCATCTTCTGCCCTGCTCCTGCTCTCCCTCCCCACTGCCTGCACCGTGTCAGCAGCTAAAGCTCCCTTGATGCCAGCAGACTGCTGAGACCTACCTGGGCATATTGGGGAGCTTGGTGAGCTACACCCTGGGCCAGTGCGGTGCCATGACAGGGAAGTGGTGCCAGGGCTCCCATGCCTGCCACGGCTCTGCAGTGCAAAGGCTACCCTTCCCCAGCAAGTTGCTGCAGGCAGCGATCAGCTACACAGGTGGGATGCATGTACCTAGTGTGTTACATGGGTCCTGCATGTTACAGCCTGCAAAGCTGAGTGTCAGAAATGCCATGTGTACCAGTGCTATGGGGGTCCCATGCCCTGTGCTGTTTGTGCATGCTGCATGTGGATTGCATCACCTGTGTGCACTGGCCGTCCATTGCTTCATGCATGTGCCACGCACAGGACATACGATGCACGCATGTATTTGGGAGAAGACTGCATGTTGTGCATGTCTCTTGCATGCTCCGCACATGGGCTGCATGTTCATCCTGGCACGCGTGCTGCCAACCAGCTTACATGTCCTGCGTGAGCTGCAAGCAGGCGCGCACCCCCTGTGCAGGCTGCCGGCGATGCGGCACGTGTGCGTGCCGGCCACACGTTGCAGATGGACTGGACCTGCCTAACGCGAGCCGAACGAACAAAACGTTCAGGTCAGGTCTTGCACGTGGGGCTCGACGCCAGGCAAGTGCAGAGTTGCTCCGGGCTCGGATGGTGTGGAGTTGGAGGGGTGCTCCGTCATGGGCTGCCAGCAGCTCCTTCCCCATCCTTCCTCCTGAGCCGGGTCCCTCCGGGCTGGGAGCTGGTGTCCTCGCTGCACCCACTGCTCTGAAGCAGCTCCTCTGGGGTTAAAGTCCAAAAAGGTTGGATGCTTGACACCTGCTGCCTGGGAAAGCCAAACAGAGCAGGGGCAGGTTAAACTGGCACAGCAGGGTGGGAAAACAGGGAAGAAAGAAACAAAGAAAGGAAGAAAGTAAATGAAGGAGGGGAGGGGAACAGAAAGGATCAGAAAATACAGGTGAGAGAGAAGAGTTAAGGGAAGGGGACAGTCGGGACATGTCCCCTGAGCCCATCCCCTTCCCTCCCAGGAGTTCAGGGGTGCCGCTGGGCTCCCAGTGCTTGTCCCAGTGAAGTTCCCGGGGTGTTCCCGGGGTGTTCTCGGCTCGGAGCCCCATGGCCAGCGCCCTGCTCCAGCCGGGCAGGCAAAACACCAGCCCAGGAGCGCCAGGCTCCAGCAGCTCACCTGGCTCCAGTGACATGCTGGCAGGTGAACAGCTTCACCTTCCCCCGCCGGCTCACGAGTAGAAAATGAGGGTGATGCCGGGTGGATGGGGCTTTTATAGCCCTGATAAAAATAGCGCTGGCTGGCTGGCGATCGGGGGGCCGGAGAGATGTGACTGAGCAGAGACAGGCAAGAGGGCTGGGCTGGCGGCAGGGAGCCTTCTCCCCAGCACACCTGTCACAGCTCTGTGTTTGCTCAGAGCAAATATTGACCCAGGGAAGGCAGGCCGGGCAAGGGAGGCGATTAGCCCACCTAGATTAGAGGCTGAGCAGGTCTCTATGCAAACTCTCCAGGGCTGCCTTTGTTAATGGGAGCCTGATGGGCTGATAGGAGCCAGGAGCCTGGGTGCTGGGGAGGAGGAGGAGGTGGGGAGGGGGGAGAGGAGGAGACATTCATTAACCTGCACTGGAACAACACCAGCTGTCACTTTTCCACCCACCTGCCTGGCTCACTTTGCAGCCAGGGGTGAGGGGAGAGCAGGGAACCAGGTTAGGCAGGTGTGGGGGTACCCTACCTGGGCAGCTCTGAGGTGGGGGCTGCTGGCTTACAATGCTTTGGGCTGATGAAAGGTGAGGGAGCAGAAAGGTCCCAGGGCTGGAAAGCAAAGCTCCTGCCTATCCTACGCAGCCTGACACCGAGTGCTGGTGATGGCAAGGACTCCCTTGCCTGCCCCCTCCGTCCTCCATCCCCCTACTCATGCTGAAGACTCCTTGGACACACCAGGGCGATGTATGCTTCATTGATAGGAGCTCACGGACCTCTGAGCCAGGCTGCAAAACAAAACTCAACAAAACCACCTCTGCTCACTGTCTTTGGCAGCACAGCCATACGGGCCAGGAGCCAGCTCTCCCAAAGCAGCCGCAAGAGCAGGATACGTTTCACTTCTGTGGGGTCACTGCATCCCGGAGTCACACCACCCTCCTGCATCACTACCCAGTGGGGTAACTGGTGCAGACACCCCCATGCTGGCTCTGGGGGCAGCGTGCAGAACCCACAGGGACCAGCAGTGGTTTAGATGGGCTCCCGCAGCACCCAGCCCTGGCAGTCCTCAGCTGATCACAGCCAGAACCAGCAGGAGCTGGGCTATCTTTCTGGGTTACTCTGGCAGCCACAGCTCCCTGGACAGCAGAGCATGAAGTGCAGCTGTGGTGGCAGGAGAAGCTCCTTTGTGCAAGTGCACTGGTGTGTTTGTTTGTGTAGATGGGTGTGTTTGGGGGTGGAGAAGGGGGTAACGCTGCTTTAACTCCCACGGCAGACACCTGCAGGTATCCTGGTCCTGGGTGTGCTTTAAAAACTGCTTCCATTGTCCTTCCCAGAGCCAGAGTGTGCTTGTAGATTGGATTCCCAAATATAAGTGGATAGTGGCAGCTTTTTATCAGCCACCACCACCACCCAACTCTTCTTCCTCGGAGACTCGTCCCTCTCAAAGTCATGATTTTGAAAGGCCAACTCCATCCCTCCTGCCTGCTGCTGTCTCTGCAGACTGGGGGTCCCCCAGGCCTGGCACAGGCATGAGCTGCAGTGAAGCCAACCTGCTGGCCTTGGCCACCTTGATCCTCTTTTCCAGTAGTTTTGCCAACAAAGGAAATGCAGAACCACCCCTGCCCTGGGTTGTGGTTCTAAGAAGAAATGTAATGTTCCCTCTCCTTTTGATGCTACACAGGCCCTGACACTTGAGCTTGCCCACTTCTCCTGTCTTGGTGTGGGAAATGTGGAAGGCAGGACTCTCGCCTCTCCCTGCTGAGCCATGCACCAGCAGAGCAGCAGCTCCTGGCATAGGCTGCCTGGTTGTCCCTCCCACTTTCCAGAAAAGCCAGAAAACCCCTAAACACACCAGTGCTGCAGTAGTTCCAGCAGCCATCTCCAAGCCTGCGTGCTCTATAAGAAATGTTCTCTCACTCCAACGTCTCTCCTGCAAGGCAGGGCCCCACCATGTACCAAGTAACAGCAAAGTCTGCCCTTGCAGGACTGCCCTATGGGAAACAGGAGACGAGTGGGTGCCTTCAGCTTGCAGAGTGCCCTGCACCAGACAGGTATCCCAGGGAACATCTTCCACCTGCCCTGGCATCTCCAGGGTGGCACCTACCAGCGTGTGTTCTTCCCTGGCAGGCAGGCAGCACTGAGACCAAGCCCCTGCTCATACACTAAATGAGGCTGGCCCTGGTACAGGCAGGCTCAGCGCTGTCTTGCAGCAGGGAAGGGTTTGTGCTCCTCATTGTCCCAAAAGGACGGACTAGTTCACATCAGAGCATCCCTCATGTCCATCAGGAGCCACTTTTGTGCCCTGGCCTGACCAGAATGTCCCCATTCCCAAATAAACAAAGCAATGCACCTGAGCCCACAAAGTCTGGTATCTCTGATATGAGAGGCCAGAAGGCGATGGTCTCTGCCTGGTTTTGCCAAGGATTTTGGGAGGATCGCCTTCACGGTTTTGCTCCCCAGACTTTGCCCTGTCTGCGCAGACACTGCAGGCTAGTTGGGGCAAGACCTCTCCAGGTTCCTACCTAATACTCAGTGCAAGGGGAGAAGGGGTTGATTCCAGCCAGCAAAGGGCCCAGGGGACTGTCTCTTGGCACTGCCACCTTCCCCACATGGACACAGAGCCATGCGAAGTGGGGCCATGCAAAGAATTCAGGCTCCCCAGCTGCAATGGGCCAGCACAACCTTGCAGACATCCAGACAGGGAAGACCAAGAGCAGCTTTCACAGAATCACAGAACGTTAGGGATTGGAAGGGACCTCAAAAGATCATCTAGTCCAATCCCCCTGCCGGAGCAGGAACACCTAGATGAGGTTGCACAGGAAGGCGTCCAGGCGGGTTTTGAATGTCTCCAGAGAAGGAGACTCCACAACCTCTCTGGGCAGCCTGTTCCAGTGCTCTGTCACCCTCACTGAGAAGAAGTTTCTTCTCAAATTTAAGTGGAACCTCCTGTGTTCCACCTTGTGCCCATTACCTCTTGTCCTATCATTGTTTGTCACCTCCCTTTATCTCCCAGACAATGGCACGATTCAGCAGGTGTTAAATGTTTTAATGGGATTCAGGATAGCTTCTGTTGCCCACCTGCCTCAAGGCCATTTCACCCCTCCCTAGGAGCCAGGACTAACAGCCAAGAAGAAAAGGCCTGTTGTGTGTTGCATTAACTGCCTGGTGACCGAGCACTCCTGATAACCAGCACAAGGAGGAGGGGAGCCCCATCAGCTCACCAAATTCACACTCAGCCATCCTCACCTCCTCTATACCTGCCTGCGGCTTCTCCTGGCTGGCCTGGCCACCAACCCCAGCCCTATGGGAGCATCACCCCACTTCACCACCCAAACACCAGTGAAAAAGAGCAGGACCCATATGTACAATATCTCCATTAGAGAGATGTGCATTAGAAACATGGCTGGTGTTGGGGCAGGGGCCAAATACAGCCCTGGAAACCAGCACAACAAGCTCAGACTTCCTTCTGCCTGAGACCCAAATGTGGTTAAGAGAGACAGGGCTTCTTCTTTGAGAAGAAACTTCTTCTCAGTGAGGGTAGCAGAGCACTGGAACAGGCTGCCCAGAGAGGTTGTGGAGTCTCCTTCTCTGGAGACATTCAAAACCTGCCTGGACGCCTTCCTGTGTAACCTCATCTGGATGTTCCTGCTCCGGCAGGGGGATTGGACTGGATGAGCTTTTGAGGTCCCTTCCAATTCCTAACATTCTGTGATTCTGTGATTCTCCCCTCTTCTGCGAGTTGGGATGTAGGCCTGGCTCTGTTTAAGTCCCACAGTTCATTGCCTTCACCCTTGGCAGTGGGTAGCAACAAAGCCTCTTGCTAAGAGACACATCCTCCCTGCTAGCACTGCACATCTTTGCCCACCCTTCACCTCACCACTGCCCCCAAGATCCAAGTGTGGGGAGGAGAAGCTGGCACTGAAGCCCCAAGGTGAGGGCACTACTGTGGGGTACCCGCTCAGCAGAGCTCACCACTTAGCAGTGCTACTGTCTCCCAGGCCCTTTGCCAAAGGGACAGTGGTGTGGCTTGGTCACACACACACACGTTTTCCAAAACCGGGGCCAGGGAGTAATTCCCAGTTTGAGAAAAGGAAGCAGGAATTTCCCCAACCCTGGAAAGGGGCTGCCCCTGGTGTATTTTTCACTTAGGATGAGAATAACAGAAAAAAAGAGTGTGACAATTGCTAATAGCTTTGCCTAGTGCATGCTGAGTGGTTCTGGTTGACGGGCACCAGAGAAGACCTAGAAGAGAGGTGACACACCACCACCTCACACTACCTGCAAAGACTAGAGGGATGAAAGATTTCTCTCAGTGGCGCAGGTAGCTCTTAAACCTCTTGTTCCCTGACTCACCCATTGCTGAAGGCACTGTCTCAGGGCACTCTCCTACCAGAGAGACGCTAATCAGAGAAGTGAATTTATCTCTGATCGTGCTTCAACAGGCACATACAGTGCCAGTCCCATTACCTCCAGGTCCGCAGCACAGGAGAGTGGGGAGGTTGTGAGCTTAATCACAAAAATATCATTCCTTGCACCTGTGTCTGTACTCATGCTCCATCCATTTGCTTTTGGGTGTTACACCAGCATAACACACACTATTTTCTTAATGGTGATGCAGCCCAGAGAGCATCAGATCACGCAGAAGGTCTGAGAATGGACAAACTCACCCTCCTGTCTCCATTGCTCCAGGCTGCCTTTGGGCTCCTGCAGGCAGCTGAATTCAACCTGCTTTAGGAAGATGAAGGGGCTCCTGCCCCTGCCTGTGTTACCCATTTGGGAAGCCTGTCACAGGACTGCAGAGGATCTGTAGTGAGTAAATCCTATCGAGGAGCCTGGAGCAGGCAGAGTCACCCCAACTGGACTGAACAGCCAGGGTCTGCTGCTGATTGAGCTGGGGAGGAAGGAGGTGGTGCCTCAGCATCTGCTCAGCACCAGCCAAGGCCCAGAGGAAGACAGACAAGCTGCGGTGATGTGGGAGATCTGGTACCCAGCGTGGTGGGAGGCAGGGCTGCACTCCTTGTGAAGGCCCCAGGCGCCCAGGCTGAGCTCAGGAACTGGCAGTGCCTTCGCTGTATCTCATACAACAGGAACAGCTCGGCCCTGGGGCGTAGTAACGGTTACGCATGCAGGGCTCCTGCACTGAACAGGACGCAGGGACGGTGCTGGGTGAGGTGCAGCACCCCCGAGCACAGCACACACCTGCTCTCTGCCCAGCAGGGTGGAAGCCCTCTGCAGCTCCTTGTGCATGGTCTCCTCTTGGGCTGCAAGGGGAAAAGGTGCAGATCCAGTCTTGGCTAGCCCTGGCACTGGGAACACAGGGCAGGAGGGTTTGGAGAGGGACACCAGCTTCATTACCACTAAAGCAGGGTGGCTGGGTGAGCCCTGTGTAGCAGACCCTGTGGCAGGGCTCCAGAAGAGGGGAGGTGCTGCAAACGCAGCCCTGCTGCCTGGCACAGCCGGCTTCAGTCTCTGCCGGGGAGCAGGCAGCCGGTGCTCAGCGATCCGTGCGATTTCTCACAACTCATACTGCCACCTCCCGGCTGTGACAAACCCCACTCGCTCACAGCGACAGGCTCCCGCAGCCTGCCGGATCCCTCTGCCAGGCCAAGGCTGAAAGCATCCCCTTCCCCGAGTAACAGCCTTGCAGTCTGAAAAGGGGAGAGCTCCTCCAGGGTGCTCCTGAACCCAGATACATCAGTTACGTACATTACACACCGGTGTCCATGTGCCCAGAGGCCAAACTCTTTTTATTGGACTGCCAAGTGTGTGAGATGGTGCTGCAGGGTCTCTGTGTGTAGAACCTGCAGCAGCTACTAGAGAAGGGGGGGAGGAGGATTCAGTACCTGCATCCTACTGATGTTAGCAGAGGCTCAGCATCTCAGTGCCCAGGTGTTAGTTCATCCTTGGCTACATTTCAAAGCAGACTCCACTCATCTCTCAGCTGGTAGACTGGAGGCGGTGGGAACAGTCACAGTGGTTGTCCATGGGCTTCCTGTAGTGTAGGGACGTTCTTTTCCAATGATTTGGCCAGTGACAGAGAAGAGAGATCTCATTGAGTGGAGTTGCCAGAGGATTCAAACTGGAGCTGAGGACATAATCAGGAGATACCTCCTTGAAGACAGACAGCATGCTGAGCTCAGGTTGTGGTGTGGGAGAATCAGAGTTGTTCTGGACATCACAGGGACAGGATGAAGAACAACTCTCTCCTTTTCCCCTCAATCCCATCTCTCTGCATTTCTCCGCAGACTGGGGCAAATCCTCATGCTTCGCTCTTAACCCCAAATCTGATCTGCCTCCCCACCAGTGGCTATGCCCTCAACCTACTAGATCCCACACCGTCTTGAACTACAATAGCTTTGCCCCCTTTCTGCTGTCAGAGGCTACATTGCCTACTCCTTGACCACGTTCCCAAGAGAGTCTCCTTGTGTTAGGCTTTCCAGTTCCTTGGGCCAGCCTCCTCTGCCAGCCATTCACTCATAGAGTCCTGCCCCAGAGCTGCACGACAGTCTCATGCCCTCAGAAATGCTGTAGCATTACCACCTCAGGTCTGTGGCTCAGGACACATCAAGAAGGGGCAGAGGCTTTGGGAACTGATTTCCCTTTTGCACAGGCAGCCTTGGCATTGATAGGCAGTGACCCAGGTAATCCATGTGGTCTAAAAAAACTGGGCTGTGCTTCAACCTGACATATTAAAGACAGGTCCTGTCCCCCACCACAGCACAGATACACTCTGCTACCTTTGGGAAGGGCTGAGAGGCAGACCAATGACCCTGGGCTGGGCTGTCAGCTCCAGCTCCCCACGGCTGGCTTCAATCAGGATGTTCTGCACCATGTTTTCCAGCATTGACTCCACCAGGTTCCCAAGGGCTGGCTGCCTGGAGGAACAAAAGTACAGGCAGAGGACAGCTATCAGAAAGCAGATAAGGCAGGCTGCTTGCTGTGACTCCTCCCAGGACACATCAGACACGGCAGTGGAGCACATACTATTTCCTACACACTGAGGCCAATGAACCAAAGACTTGAGCAATGGTGTGCTGACCCTTCTCCCAGAACTGCCATCAGCTGGCATCAGGCCTCGACCTCAGACAGGGCTGGGTAACTGTAATTTTCCTGGCTTCTCCATCCAAGGTGTGCTGTAGTTAGTATTTGTATATATGCTTGTGGCCCATAGCAGTGTGCAAGGGTGTAGACACAGCAAATGCAGGGTGATGAAATACTGCAGTAAAAATAGAAGGCGAGGTAAGCACGCACCACACTTTAGTGTCAAATATGGCCAGGAGTGTCCAAGCATAAAGCAGACTTCATTTGCCCCCAGCATCCTGGCACTGCCCAGGGCTCAACCCCAAGACACAGCAAACCTGCATTCATTGTAAGCCACACTCAGGAGAGGGTGGCTAAGTGGGCTAGCATGGATTTCCACCCAAAGCACCCAAGACACCACAGCAGAAATGTCTCATGGCAGAAGCAGAAATGGGTCCAAGCAGTGTGCTGCCATGGCTTCCTGTAAAGCTCTTGCCTTTTATGTGTGAGCTTTTCCTCACCTCCTTATCATTTCCTTCTGCTCCCTCAACTGCTCGTGGTGCAAAATCTCCAAAGAGTCCAGCAAATCATCACTGGGAGAGGTTTCCTGCCTCTTTTCTTTTCCCTCTCCATCCTCCTCAGGACAAAGATCTGGGGAAGCAGGGACCCTAGAGGGGACTGTGGAGCACTGTCTCCTGTTCTGGAGCTCTGCTGATTCTGCACTCCAGAACTGGGAGAAATATGGAATGGGCTCATCCAGGCTTCTTCTCATGGCATCATGGAACTCAGGGTTGTCCAAGAGGCTTCTGGGAGGAGGAAAATAAGATATGAGAACCAGCAAATTGGATATCTGCATGACCCCAAATGATTATTACAAGACAGCACAATGTTTAGTCTGTTCCTTCTTGCTTTCTGGGCCTAAGGGAGGCAGCAATATGCCTTAAGCTAAGGAAACTACCTTTGAATCCCCAGCATTGGTTCTTCACATTTCTGCAGTTGACAGACAAAATAGGTGAATCCCAATGCAGCCTGTTCCCTAGACCATGGCAGGTAGAGTGCTCTGGTTCCTGGGCTGTGAGATCAATAACTATGCAGAGATGGGCCCAGCCCCTAGCTGGGGAGCAAAACCCTGCCTTTGGCTGTCACACCAGGACTCCTGAGTTTGTAGTTCCCAGGGCAGCCTTTGACAGGCTGGATCCCCTGTTCTGGGGCAGCAGGAGTGCACAGACTCCTCTGGGATTAGCAGAGGGCTGGCCGTGCTGCACACACTTCCCTGGAGGACAGGGGCTCCACACCAGGTGAGGGTGAAGGGACGCTCACCTGATGACATCTTGGAGTATGTCAGTCACTATCTGCAACTCCTGTTCAGAAGCAGTAGCCAGGGATAGCAATTTGGGGTCCATGTCCATCTTGTCTCTGTCCTTACTGCCACCCACAATCTTGGTCTTCAAGGGCTGGTCACTGAAGGGGCTAGGAAAGAAGGAGTTCTTCCATCAGTGGCAGCACTACTGAACTGAACCATCAAAGACCTGCATCCTTCTGGCTGAACAGCAGCACTGCAGGCAAGCAGGGACTGGTGCACAGAGCCAGGGAAGGAATGGAAGCTACTGCATTTGTGACAGCAGCAGGGACACTGGCATAAGAGCAGAGCACTGAGCTCAGACAGTATCTCCCTTTTGAGGGAGAGAGAGAAACAGGTCATGTCAGCTAATGCTGGGGAAAGCAAAGCACCTCTTGCCTAAGTGTTAGTCACTGGAGAGGAACAGAGCAGATCTCCAAGTTCAGTGCATATCACAGCATGGGCAGCCCTGACTCAGATGAAGATGCCAATGCAAAAAGGTGGATCTCTTACCGGGACAAGAAGTATTTGGGGAACTTCGAGGTGAAGTTGTTGTAGAAGTCCTCAGTAGAGTAGGACCTGGCTGTCACACAAAGGTGTAAGAGGATGGGCTTAGGAGGCTCTGGTTTGACCCACATCTGACTGGCTTCTTTGTCCAACAGCAGCCTCCTCTGTAAGTGTCCAGCTGGGAAATTGGCCATATGGTGTTTTTTAATGGGGGGTAATGTCTGTTGAAGAGAAGGAAGTGGCAGGTACTTAGTGGCTCCTCTGGCCACAGGGAGGCTGGTGTAGGTTTGAACACAGCCACAAGAACTGGAAAGCCCTGCAGGCAGAGCTGCCAGATCCTGGACAGGAGACAGTGTCACAATAATCTTGGCTGGTGCACAGCTTTTCTGATTATTTGAACTCTTTACCCCTTTCTCCAGTCATGGGTGCACATTTGGTTCTAATTTCATTTCCCATTCACCTCAGCTGGAAAGTTACTGCCCATGGGACACAGCCAGACAGTCTGATTCTTCTGGCTCCTCCATACAGTCTGTCTCCCAAAGCCTTGAAGCTACAAACCCTGCTGTGCTCTCTGTCCGGGCTCCCACGCTGTGATATCCAGCATCTGCCTCTTTTCTAAAGCAGTCAGTTTGATTCTACTATGGGTGAGACAGGCTTGACTTACCTTGTATTTCCTGAACACAGCTGAGGATTCAGGAAGATTTTCTGTCTTGGCAGAATCTGATGACCTCTGAAAACAAACAAAACAAAACACAGAAAAGAAAAAGAAAAAGAAAACGAAAAAGAGAAAAAGAAAAAGAAAAAGAAAAAGAAAAAAAGAAAAAGGAAGAGAAATTGTTATGGAGGAAAGATACGGAGCAGAACAAGATTTAAGGATTCTGTTTTACTTTGTCCCAGCTTAAAGTCTATGATGTTATCCTCCCATTCTTCACTCAGGCCACTTTCTTACTGTTAGTTACACATTTTTCTCCAGTATTTATTCATGGTTAAAAATCCAACCTTCGGTTTCCAGAGCCACTGGCTTTGTTTATCCTAAGGTTTCTCATGCATTTCCAAATTTCAGATGATCATTAGCAATTTCAGAGTTTGTAAGGTGATTCTTGGCTCGAAACCAAGATCTCCTTTTCCACTACCCATAGCACAGCTGTGAGATCTTGAGTAGATCAGCACCTCATGTCCCCTCATCATGCCTAGATTTTCTTAAAGAATGTTTCGTGTTGATACTGGCTGCTGTTTCTGAGCTGAACTAAGCTGGTGTAAAGTTCTGGCAGCACTTACCCTTGCAGGTGGCTTTGGCTTCTTAGTCCCAAGGTCCTTCTCTGTGATGGTGAATTCTACAGCCTGCCATTCCTTTTCCTTTACCCGCTCCTGCAGGTCCCTCTCATACTGAGCCAGGGTCTCCTGGATGTATACCTATGAAGCAAACTGTGATTTGAGGAAGCAGGGCTAGAAATGAGCTGTAAATAACACAGTCTCTGGATCAAGTCCATGCCTGCCACCAATTTCTCCCTTCCAGGAGGTCCCAAATAGAAGCTCACTCCCTTTCCATGTCTTCCAGTGGCAGGAAGGGGAGAAAACAGTGTTACTATAAGACTTACACTGAGAAGACACAATCTCTTGCTAAAGGACACCTGGAAAACATCCAGAGTGGCACTACTGGAAAGCCACTCTCATTCAAACTGTGACTTCTAATAGCAGGATTCAACTCAAAGCCACATGTTGCACAATTACGTCTTAGTGAGCCACACAGACAGAGAGACACTTAAAGCATCAGTAGAAATGAAGATCAGTATCTTCAGGAATGAGAAGTGCAGGCCAGCATTATGGAGCAAAGGATTCCTTTAGCTGGAAGCAGCAGGCAGCTGGATGGTGGGGCCAGCCATTTAGAAACTGCAGTGTCATGCCTAGGTAATGGCAATACCCAGGTAGCTCTTGGGTCTCACCTCACACACCAGATCCGTGCTGAAAAAGGAAGCACACCCTAAAGGTTGCAGTGTGATGAAGCAGGGGATGCTCTCTCCAGGCTCCACAACCCCTGACTCTGGAGCAATCTGCAACACCTGGGGGGAAGAAAAAGCCATAGAGGAGCTGTTTCACTGTCCTGGGACCTTCCTATGTGCCTTTGCAAGAAACACAGGAATGTGGGAATACTCTCCCCTCCTCTTCTCAGAGATACGTAGCATGAGAGAGATGCAGCTGACATTCAAAGAATGACCATGGACTTTGCTGGTAGACAGGGTCCTGAGGTTCATTATCACATCTTGTAGTCTAGGTGTGTGTACCCTCAGATATCCCCTGAGAATCTCTGAAGTCTGCAAATTCCTCTTCTGAATTCCTGTCTTCCCTCCCACCCCTGTTCTAACCCTTACCTTCACTTTTCTCTACCTTTTCCTTTCATCACCAAGTACAAAAGCCAATTCACTAGGATCATTTCTGAGCATCTTGATGAAAATTGGGTTGTAAGGTCATTTTATGGCAAAACAGAAATGGGCAAGAAGGCTGTAGAGGAAAGAGAAGGACTCACCCTCTTGTCTTTACAAGTATTTATCTTCCAGGCAAACACAACAGCCTTGCTCTCCGAGATGTTGTTGAGAAAGACAAGTTGACTGGCTTTGGTGCAGTCTGGGATATTTCCAAAGCAAATTCTCTGGTGTGACAAGGCAGCTGCCTGCAGGAAGCAAGGTGAAACCAGGAGGAACAGCAGGGAAGGAAGATGGGATGTGGCCATTGGAGAAGGACAGTCACAGACATCTTCTCATAGATATTTGCCAGTTACCTTCACCATAACAACTTGAGGGAGTTTTATATTTCTCTCATTTTTGCTCTGGTTACAATGACTCTTTACAGCAACAGTAGAGTCTTAACACAGTGGAACTGAGTGAGCAATGGATAGTACATAACACTGCTGTGGGGACAAGAGAGGATCACAGAAGCACAGAGGAGCGGTAGCACCCAGATTCTCACTGCAGCACTTGCAATCCAGGCCTTTGCCTACTTCAGTTGGCAAACATGTGAGGTGTGTGCTTGTGCAAAATCCTCAGCAACCTGAGTGGGAGTTTTGGGAAACTGCTCCCCACCACGCCTTACTACTTGTATGCTTCTAGTCTGTTCCATTCTCCAGGCACAGTGTAAAATCTAATTAATTACAGTGATCATCAGAGAAGCTAATGACTTTGGTTACAGACAACAGAGCCTTGTGGATTAACATCTTAGTAGGCAGCCTGAGACAGGTTTTAAATCATCATCTTTTCGCTGTATCCATGAATGCAATCACCCTGCTGGAAACCAAAGAGCATATGTAGCTGTGGCTGGGCTCCAAGGCAGGCATGCTAATGTCACACAGGATGAATCCTTTACCTGCCTGGAGTATGCCTCTGCTGATGCTGTTTTGTGCTGATTCACTATGCTGGGGTCTGTGACTGAGTTTAACAACAGATTGTCCGGCATGGCAGGCCAGCTATAGCCAGGCCAAACAAGCTCATGCTGAGCCAGTGACAGGTCAAAGAAGTGCATTCCTGGGGATATGCCTGAATTAGTGACCAGCCTGCAGTCTGCATTCAGGTTATGAATCACCTGAGTTTGGCTGTGAATCGGCGGCAGCCAAACCCAACAGAGCATGTCAGAGCATGCTCTTTTTGTGAATGAATTACCAAAGAAAAAGGTGTTGTAGCTGCAAACAAGAAAGGTAGCTGTGACAGGGACTAACTTTTAATAGAAAATTCAGAACGTGAACAAACCCTAAAGCCTTTTTGGTTCTATTGGCAGTGGAAGGAGCAATCTCGAAGGAAGGCACCTTTCAGAACAACTTCTTTTATGAGTTAGGCTTTAGGTGACCTGCTGGAAGGGAAATATCATGCTCTATCTCATGGCAAATGAACTCTCCTGCAACACAGGCTACTGCTAGATGGGGTCATTTACATATTTCAGTCTTTTTCACACATTTCTGGACTGATCATATTGCTCAAATCAGCATACTTGGACTTACCTGCCCAGGTACAGTTAGCCTGGGAGAAACTGGAAAGACTGAAGGAGACAAAACATCACCGGATGTGGCAGTCTCTCCTGCGGTATTCGGATCGTAGCCTGCTCCCTGGAAGGTGATCAGAGCTGATTCGCCTCCAAGGACATGGATGGGAACATCAACCTGCCATGGACAAGGTAAGATATTTTGTTCAGAGTTGTATCTGAGAGAGATGTGCAATAAGCTAGTACACTTGCTAATGGACTGGTCTAAATAGGCCATACACATGGATGAAAAGAAAAACAGTCTTTTTTGCTCTTTCAGGCCTTGACCTTCCCTGCTAACCCAGGAAAGCTGGTTAAGTAGTCAATTAGCCAGTTACTGCATGAGATGGGCAGAGGCTCCCTCTTGGAGTAAAAGTTGGGAGTTTTAAAATGGAATGTATTTATTTTTTCCATGCAACAGATGTCTTTGGGAAGGCTGTTTCCGGAGGACTACAGCAGTGTATGCTGCAACAATAAAAGGCAATTATTTCATTCCCTTTGATGGAAGTTATTGGAGGCCAACAATGAACCACAAATCTGATTAGACACTGTTTATATCCCCAGTCACTGTTTGATCCTTGAAAAATATGTACTGGGATGACTCTAGCTGTGGAAAAAATCTGTTCTTTGGGAAGAAAAACTTATGAGAGAACAATTTATCTTCTCCGTGTCCTGACCACCAATACCCTTGGTTTTCTTGGAGGAATGGAGCTCAATTCAGTTGCAGCATGATATGGACTGATCAACAGTCAGACATCTGAAGAATTTTAGGCACACAACAACAGAAAGTAACTGCTTCTGGCAGTCATGAGGATGGCCTTACCAAGTATGTTTTAGCTTCCAGTGGTGAGAAGATCCATTCAATGTGGCCTGTTTTGCCAGGGGGGATTTCTCCTCTAGGAGTTAGGCAGACAAACACAGGATGCTTATTATTCTCCTCCTGGATCCGCGCAATGCTGTCCAGCTGAACCTCAAACATCACAGGCACGGAGCCACAATTGTAGAGGTCGTAAGTCTGAAGTGAGTCAAACAGAGCAGTGCTTATTATACCACGTGCAAGTTAAACTAGTTAACACTTCCCCAGAGGACTCTGATAAGCATTAATAACTCATTAGTCAGCTTGTCTCCTAAGAATGAGAAGACATCGTAGTGTCAGGATTTATCACTGAGGCTCTGATAGGAGGCTGTGCTGAAGGTTTATCACCACACATGTACATTGATAACTACAGTGCCTCTCC
Organism: Mesitornis unicolor; assembly: GCF_000695765.1. NCBI lineage: Eukaryota > Metazoa > Chordata > Aves > Mesitornithiformes > Mesitornithidae > Mesitornis > Mesitornis unicolor. The sequence continues at coordinate 34,042 of NW_010193844.1, read as the reverse complement.
AAGTGGTGCCCTGCAAATTCTGTCTAGGAGAAAATTAATACAAATTGGCTAAAGAGATCACTGTAACGCGGATTACTTGAAATGCAAAAACACTCATATTAAAATGATCTTAATTCAATTCTGACCAATTCATTTCCCAAGTAAATTAGGCAGAACAGAATCAAAGCTGTCTTTTTGCTGAATAAGTGTTTAAGGATGTTTAATTAATTTACAAAAAAGCTAATTAAGATTTATTCCCAGAGCGCCTGGAGCAGCTAGACAAGTTTTCACTCAGATTCAATGCAAAAGAATAAGGGAACAGGCCAACACACCTCATAAGCTTTCTGGCTAGAGTGAAATCTTTCAAACTGAAGATGGTGAAAGTTACTTTCCCTGCTGCCATCCCAGTAGCCATTTCCAAGCTCTGCCTGGTACTACTCTCAGAGTTCTGCTGTGATGTTTTCCTGTGGAGGCCATTCTGTTTCCTGGGAAATGCCTCAGGGTTTACTGCCTGTCTTTGGGACCAGTAACACTAGCTGCTTCCTTCCACTTGCTGCTGGGTTTGGCCTAAGGATGCTCACCTGTGTGGGAGGGTGGAACATCCCAATGGCAATGGGTCTGAAGTGATGCTTAATGGCTGCAAAATGAATGTACGGCTGGTCCTGTTCCAGCGTCACACCGCTGAAGTTCAGCTACAGTAGAAAGAAACAGTTAGTTTCTCACAGGGCCTTGGCCCTGTCACTACAAGCTACACAAGGACCTTGAGGAACTTTGCAAGCTGAGGGCAGCACAGTTACAGCTTTAAGTTGGTAATACCAGGACAGTGTGTTCTAAAAATGAAAGCAAGGAGATGGAGACTCTACTCAACTGTTGGCTCTTTTCTGAAAGTTTTGCATGTTGTTTCAGAAAGAAGGTACTTTTCTCCCTCCTGTGTCAGGCACCAGCCTCAGTGCTTCTCTTTGCAGTTATATGATAGAAATTCTCCATAAATGAAAGTGTCTGGACTGTGCATAGGAGAGTGTGCAGCTGTAACAGCCAAACCCTTTGGAAAAGACAGTATTTTAGGTAAGTTATGGCCTCCTCTTGAAAAGGACCGTCTGGATGGTCTTCACTCTGGAGGACATCCTGCTCCAAGAGTATGTCTAACAAAAGCTGCAAGAAGATCCCAGCTGAGTTTTAAGTGACCGAGTCATGATCAACAGTATCCTGCTAGCAAAGCAGCCACCGAGCTCTTCAAGCAAAGTGGAGAGGTTTATATGGAATTTCATGGAAAGGAAGGGACAGAGGATTCTGCATTTTGAGAGAACTGCAATTGGGCTAGAGATAAGTCATGATGCACAGTTCTCTGCAGGGTCACCCCAAAGCATCCCTGAGCTGTCTACCTAGAGACAGAGGCTGCAAAGCAGTCACAGACATAGTAATGTCTCTGTGTGGGCCAAAGGGAGCTACGTTGCTGCAATTTACAGTTAGCTAGGTCTAAAGCATGACTATTTTTCAAGTGCATATGCAGAAGATGAAAATGATGTTTGTGTTAGCAGGTGGATGCCGTGGACAGACACCTGCAAGAGATACTGCATTGACTGCTTAAAAAAGAGCAGAGAATGCCAATTCCTCCAAAACAACCTGCTCCATAAGCAAAGCAAGGAGGAAGAGAGGACTAGAAATACAACACTAACAAGGTCCCACATGAGATCTTTCCAAAGCATTACATGAGCATTCAGCCTCCTGAGGGCCTCAGCAAGCCAGATGAAGTGCGAGTAGGAGGAGGACAAAAGGTGACACTTTCAAACTGCAAGGGAAAAAAGGACAGGAACCTTCCTGAGCTTTGGGAGTGAGACACCCATTTATATTACTTGAGTCAAAAAGCCAACTTGGATTCCACCAGACCACATTTCTATAGACACAGGGGGTGACAATTAGAGGACCATCAGTTAAAGGAAGACAAAAGGAGAAACATGAAGACCTGCTGCAATCAATTTTCCTTCCAGAGTGAACAGACTTTGTCCCACAGCAATGACACAGAGCATGAGAGTACAGATGCCAGAATCCCAGGGAGCAGAGCTGCCCGGAGAACGCATGCTACAGGTGACATCTCACAATACCTAACTAGCAGCTATGAAGTGAAGTGTGAACACTTCCAGTTTATGGACCCTACGTGTTCAGGGGTTCTCCCTGGGATCTAGTTTTTCCCTTCAGCAAGTTCTGGGAACCAGCCTACCTCACCCTGCAACACCTGCAGCCGGATGGGCTTTTCCTGCTAAAACTGCTGAGGGCTGCAGATTCTGCCTGGCCAAACTACCCTGGAGCTCTGAGAGCAAGGTCACAGCTGCACTCTTTCAGGCAGGTTATGGCAATGGCGCAAAGGACAACCTGTGAGAGCATTAGACAGTAAGAGGCCCTGTTTCCCTCCTGCACAAGGAAGTGGGTAACACACAAGTCCCACAGAAGGTTTTTCTTTTCCTGCAGCCAGAAGAAATTGCCAACAGGAAATGAGTTTCAGTCCTTCAGAACATCTACACATCCAGTCATCTCGGGACTGAAATGTGGCCAGTGAGTGGGGAAGGAGTAATGGAGACCGAGCTCCTCCTGCAGAAGGAGCATTGGGGAAGAAGAGGAGTGGGAGGCCAAAGTCTATCCACATGGATAGAGCCATGACAGAGGTGGAATTTGGACCCCCCCAAAAAAATAATGCGTTGGCTTGCAGCTGGCTAACATCACCACTCCAAATTCAGGCAATTGGGAAGTTGACAGAATAACCAGGCAATACCCCAGTCCTATGGTCTCCACCTCTGCTTATTGTTGCTTTCTCAGATTTCCAAAGCTTAACTTTTGGGATGACATTACAGCATTTGCTTCCCCTAAGGTTACCGTATGTTTTGCACATTCCACCAGGTTCCTAGGTGAGGATCTGTTCAGCCTTGGCATGTAAGCACACTTAAGGCAGTTTCTGCCCTGGGGGCTGGTGGCTCTGTGCTCTTCATGCCATGACTGAAATGAATGAAGGTGTGCTGTGTTGAGCCCCTCAAGTGCCCTCTCTGTATCAAGAAGGAGCCTCTTCAATTTCTAGTTTCTGATATTCGCTATTCAGTACTGGCACTGTGCATCCCTGCAGGTTGTGACCACCTGCACAGCTCCAGGTCTCTGGACTGGCCTCCCATTGCTAGAGATCCAGTGCACTCATGGGTCTTTTAGCATCCCTAGGGCCTCCCATGCTCTTTCAGCCTCTTCTGCAATGACAGTGGGAGGTAGAGTGGTGGCCTCTGGTAGTCACCAAAGCCACTGACTATGTGGCAAGGGAGGATATGTGCCCTATAGGCTTCTGGTGCTCCAAAGCCTATTCCCTCACTGGCCAGTTCATGAAATGTTCATATCCACTCTCAGGATTGTGCCAGGCAGGCAGAGCACAGGGAGCCTGTCCAAGGGCTTTGAGGGAAGGCACAGTTAAGCCACTGTTTGAACAGCTTGGTCAAAGGGTTGGATTTTCAGCTGACAACAGTCCTGAAAGAAAAGAAAAATAAAAGAGATGTGTGAACACAATGGTCTCATAGGAAACTTCAGAGACAGACAGGAAGGCTCAGCCGGGCATGAGCTGTGCCTGGTAGAGCACAAGGTGACTTTGACTCTAACTGACAGTTTGAGAGAGAAAAAGAGAGAGGGAGAAATTAGTTCCAAATCTGAGGAAATGCTCAGGGAAAATACACTGCATATCAGCTCTGTGATGCTTTAGGAAGTAGCAAAGCAGGAAGAATGAGTAGGAAGCTCCTCTACCATTGGCAAGGAAAAATAAGTGGGTGGGCAAAGGCATCAGGGCTGCAGTGGGAGCAGCGAACCAGGAATTCAGGGAGTACCTCCTGGGCCTGGGGATGCTGCCTCTATACCTCCAGAGCTGGAGGACGTTCTGCGACCCTGTGCCAGCTCATGTGTCTCCAGACCTCAGCCAATGCAGATGGTACTTCTGGAGAAAAGAACATTCTAGCAGCTTTTGAAGAGCATAGAGAGCTGAAGAGATGGAGAGATTCAGGAAAGCTGTATATGAGAGAAGCAGGATGGGCTGCAGAGCTGAACTCTGGGATCACTGGATGGAAGAACTCATGGTGAGGCAGAGGAAATGAGGGGAATCGAGCACAGAAACCCTGTCCATGAGATATACTTGAGTGTGGAGAGCATGCAGGGATTAAAACCCAGGAAGGCTGCTTTGGACTTGGAGCTGGTCTGGAAGAAGAAGCAATTCTGCACTAACACCGCCAGTAAAATACAAAGGTTCATAAATAATAATACCAACAACAGTAATAAAAATCTTCTTGCTGGGGAAACCAGCAGATGCTACATCCAAGAGCCATTTTGCCGGCGCACTGCCACATCACACTGTGCTACAACCATGAATTTGTCAGGACATTGGTTTGATGTCTCTGCTTGCCCCTGTGTTCCTGCCCAGCCTGTGCAGATTCCAGGGGAAGACCACAGCCCCCTGCATGCATTGCAGCTTCTGGTGAAAACATCTTTTAATTCAGTTTCTACCTGCTTCTGTTCTGCAAACAGAAGCAAGAGATACCTGCTACCTTACCAGAAT
>NW_010193844.1:15177-29462 GCF_000695765.1 Mesitornis unicolor | reverse complement strand
TCAGCAGGACAGGGAGGTGATCAGTGCCAATGAAATCATGTCTAGCAGAGAAAGATGAGAGAGAGGAAAACATAAAAAATCAACTTTGTGCCCAGGGTGAAAGAATCAGTGTCACACAGTACATTAGAGACAATTCACTTCCCAGCTAAAGAGTCACTGTTGCGTAAGGACCACAGAGAGAGGGAGGGGGACCAGTTGTGTTTGGGTGGGAACGAGTGATGCAATGTTGATTTTAGTCATACACCAATTTAGGCACCCCAGTTTTAGGGCCAACACCATTAGAAATGCCAAATCTCAGATCAGGTCTGCTGTGAAAGGGGAGGTGTTCAGCTTTCTTCATACCCTTCGCAGGCACACAGTCACTGCATCATCAAAGCTTCTTGTTCGTCTCAACTGTCAGGTCAAGACAGACCAAAGTTCTCAGCATGTCACACTAAATGCCTTTTGCACTACAGTGTTTAAAGGACATTAACAACATTCCCCTGAGGAAGACAAGCATTGTAGGGTCCAGAAACTGGACACACTCAAGGACTTTTTATTTGCCCAACATCTGCTGGGCAAGGGGCATGTGAAGGGAAAGGATCTGGCATGGAAATACAGCATGAGTCCTGAACACACAGCCTGAGTGTCTGAACTACAAGTAGTTGCCGTCACCTGTGTGAGAGCTGGACAGATTCCTCCTGTCCTGGAAGAAGTTTCCCTGACTTTGGGGAGACACTGAAGAGCTGGTTATCCTGAATTCTCATCTGGTGCAGCTCACAGGAGCTAAACTCAGCAACCTCTGCCCAGTGCTCCATGTCCATCTTCTGATCAGAAGGAAACAGGAAAGCCCTAGAGAACCAGTCAGCTGTTCAGCAACAAGGACACAAAACTTCCCGGGCCCATGGTCAGCATATTCAGACCAGCCAGTCTTAGCCCAGCTGGTGGACAAATTATGTTTCATCAGGTCTGATCTGCAGAACTCTCTGCCATTCCTTGCTTGCTTCCCCACCCAGACCCATCAGCAGATCTCAAACATCTCCACAACACAAGCTGCAGCTACAAAATCCACCCTAATTATTTGCAAACATCTCATGGCCCCTGTGAGTATTTCCATATCCCCAGCGAGGCCCTAGAAAAGGCTGAGGTTCAGCAAGTACCACTTACCACTCCACAGGCACTACACCCTTGTTCGCTAGCAGGAGCATCACAATCGTAGGCTCAGAGACTATCGGGGCAGCCCCAAAGTTGAAATCCAGCAGGAGAGGGGTGTATACTGGAGGGATCAAGCATGTGCTGATCACAGGAGAGAAAGAAAAGACAGGAAGAATGGTTGTCAGGGGAAAGGGTTACTCTACAATGGCTGTCTTCCTTATAATTCTTCTCTGACCTTATGTTAATTGCCCTTTTGGGAAAACAGATATTGGGCATAAGGCAGGCCTTTTGATTTTCTCAAAAAAATATATTTTTAAAGTGCCTAATTACAATAAGTGGAATAAGAGAGTCTTGCTTAGGTGAGGTGTCTTTTCAGCTCCCCAGTACAAGGAAGTCGCTAATGTACTGGAGCAGGTCCAGTGGAGGGCCACCAAGACGGTTTAGTGCTGGAACACTTTACTTAAAAGGAGCAACTAAGAGACCTGTGTTTGTTCAGCCTTATAGAGCAAGGGCTCAGGGATGGCAACTGCACAAGTTGCAACACAAGATATTCCAATCAGATACTAAGAAAAAAGGTTTTGCCATTAAAGTGGTCAAATACTGGAATCAGATACCCAGATAAGCTGTGGTTTCTTGATCCTCAGAGATATTAAACATTGAACTGGACAAAGACCTGATCTAGTTGTCCCTGCTTTGAGCAAGGCGCTAGACCAGAGACTTTTAGATGTTCATTGCAATTAAATTATCCTTTGTTTCGGTGGCTCCTCTCTAGGAAGGGTTAGCAGAGCAGGGAGCTGAGCAACTACTTGCAATGGCTAGGATGGAATAACAGACTGGTATGCAGCAGTGAGCCACAACACAAGCCAACGGCCACAGCATGTCTGTCTGGCTCATGACAGGGACTGAAAGAACTTCTGATCCATCTCCTCATCTCACCTGTGCCTTGTGGGAACTCTGTAGGTGAGCTCGCTGGGAGTCGGGTCTTGCTCCAAGTATTTATTCAGTGCGTTCAAGGAAAAGAGCCTCCAGAGGTGCAACTTGCTGATATTGCTGGCACTCCCTGCTGAGTGGGCATCTGCGATGCAGAGAGTTGGGTAGATGCCTGTTGCTACAATGCAGCAGAGGGACTGCTGCTCCTCTTTTGTGCTTGAAAGATCTGTAGCTTGGGAGAGAAAGAAACACCAAAAAGTAGTCATGCACCATTAAGGGGCAGCTATCTGGGACAGAAAAATGGAGAGAGGCCCCACCCAGACCAAAGAAAGAAAGAACAGGACTTGTACAGAGTCTTTTCTTTGGCAGCTTCTGAAAACCTCTAAACCACTGACTTTTAGTTGTACCTTGGCTTCTGCATTTAGAGATCCCCAAAAGACTATGAATGTGATCCTTTTCAACAGTGTATTTACACAGCTTAGTTCTGCAGTATGTGAAAACCCACTTTTTTTATTTAAGCCCCCAGCCTAGTCATTTTAGGAAGTGCCCCATATTTTCACACTGAAAAAAAAATCATAAATGGTTGTTTATATCTCATCTTCTTCAATCAATTCATGTGGCATTGCTGTTCTTCACTTTCCAAGCTGGAAACTCCTTGTCTAACTAGTCTCTTCTTGTACAAATGAGGTGTTTCCCACCTCTAAACATCTCTGTTGCCTCTCTCCATGTCTTTTATAGTCCAACTATATTCTTTCTGCTATGGAGTGCAATCCAGAACTGCAAAAAAGGACCTCAGATACATAGGACTTGTTGCATGAAGCTCTCAGAATATGTTTCAGGACACACCATAAAAGGCCAAGATTGTGTAGAGGAGTAGGGAATCTTGTGACCACAGCAGCAGGAAACTTGGACCTCTTCCTGTCTGTGTCTCATGGCTCAATCATATCTGACCCCAAAAGGTGCAGGAAAAAGGGGAGAGCACATAGGACCTGGCTCTGGTGAATTGCTCAGCGCAACGATTTTTTTCAGGCAGGACTCATACACTGGAAACTGTGCAGCTCAGCCTGTTATGGCACAGTTTATGTTGCTGAGGAGGAATGATTTCCCCAAAATACCCATCTCTCACCTGTGGGGGTGCAAATCGCGTATTTGATTGTCCAGGTGTAACGCAACCGATGGGCTGGTCTGACTGTTACTTGGACAAAAGCTTTAGACCTTGCGGGGATTGCCCCTGTGGAGTGTTCCAGCTCCAAAGCTGTAGGAGAAAAGAGGCTATGTGAGCTCTCAGCATCACTGATCTCTCTCACATGACACGTGTGTTCTGCGCACAGCTCCCCAGGCCTCCCTGCACTCCAGTCACTGCGACCCTGTGCTTAATTGCTAGGATCAGCTTCAGGTGTAGAAGTTGGGATTTCCAGACTATGACTGTAGGCAACTCATTGGGAGTACCCAACACTGCCTTTGGCAGGCAAAGAGCAGGGAACTGCCCCAAAGGAGGTCCTCTAGAAATGCAGTTAAGGGTTGTACTCCAACATTTCTTATGGGAAGCTCCTTTGTTTAACTTTCTTCTCTGCTCAGAAATTGCATCTTATTTTAAGGTCTAAATTGGTCCAGCTTCAATTGTCAGGTTCAGGGTTATACATTTTCCAGAAAGATAGAAGTCACCTGTAGCAAATCCCTAAGCAAAGGAGCAGACACTTCTCAGTCATTGAGGGGACTCTTCCTTCAGCACACACATGAGATGATGTAAATCATATTCACACGTGGGATGAGTCTGCACACACCGTATTATTTCAACAATTGCCCTTTGCACACCTGTGCACCTCCTTGCAAAAACACCTTCACATTCTTTGTGAAGTGCAAGCACCAACACAGGATTATAATTACCATTTTACCAGTGCTGTGCTTGGTGGCATAACTCCCTGTGAATTCTGGCTATCTTGCTTCTGCACCCCAGGGTCTGGGTATCCTCTTTACCACTGGATTGTAAAAGGAACTCATAAAATGGAAATTCTCTCTGATGAGTCTTCCAACATTTCTTCTCACCTATCCTGGTTTACTTAATTATGTGTGCTTCAAGGTAGACCTTCAAAATGTAAAAATAGTCCCTGAAAACCATTTTCTTCTGTCCTTAGTAAATGTAGAAAAAAACACCTTGCCTGCTTTAATTTTTCTCAAAATTACACATACACACATACACAGACTTCAAGCAAAAGAACAGCACAGATATTTTTGATGAAGTGATGGGAACACGAAGCTACTTGTGTTTCCAGAGAAACTCTGACAAAATTAACATGGCAATGAAATGTTTCTAACCACTTGCACAGCACAAGAAGAGGTACGCACACGTCTTTTAAGGCATACTTCTGTCATATGAAACATGGGTCCCTTAAGGCACTTAATGGAATAGATGCAAGGTAGCCAGCTAACAGCCTAACCTCCAAGTTCATACTAGAACAATTTTGCAGAAGAGAGAAGGCCAAAGCCCCATCCCATGCTAATTCTCTTACAGTACCCAGAGGATCGCTGCGGACCTCCTTGGGGTCACAAGTCCCGGAGATCTGTTGTTCCACACTGAGGATGTACTTCAAAGAGCAGATCCCATCATTTAGCAGTGTAACCCTGCAGCTTTGCACATCACCAACCAGAACATTTCCGAGGTCCAGGTGCTCCTCTTGTGCCTGGAATTCAAACCCGCCACACAAAGGTCACTGTTACACATCAAGCATAGCCACCACTTATCTCTCCACATGCTGATCCCTTGGTGTGCACAGTGCAGTGAAAAGGGCTCCCTACTTTGTGTAGGACCTGCCATATCCTGGGAGGTGTTCTACCAGGTCTGCAAGGGGCTCAGTCTGCCCTCCAAATGCTTTCTCCTGCTGTTATTTAGGCTACTTGCTGGGTAAGGTGCAGCACATTTGGAACTGCGAGGACAGCTGCAGTTGGCACAAGGGCTGAGCTCTCTCTGCCACTCCTTCCATGACTGCACATTTGAACTGGCAGGACATTTACATGATGCTGTTGCTGTTAGGCTGCCAGAATCAGCTCCATAATCTCCACTGAAAGCAATGTCTGGGAATTTTGCTGCAAATCCTTATTGGCTGTCTCCAGTAAAGATTGTGCAAAAAGGGCAAGCCCAAGACCCCCATCCCACCTTAGTACCCCTCCTACTATTCAGTGGGCCCCAGTTCCTTACCCTGATGGTGCCCAGTGCCCCCTGTCCAACAATGCGTAAGGCATAATGGACACTTTCAGGAGATGCTGGGTCTGGGCTTTTCCTCCTCACAAACACCATAGCTCGCAGCAGATACTTGGTCTCCTTGACAGGAGTAAAAGTCCACATCTGAGCCTGAAATCACAAGACAAAAGGAGAGCACTCACAGGAGCTCCAGACCTGAGCCAAACCTATATGCCACAACAGTTGCATTCAGTGCACAGCCTCTTCCTCCATTGCAGCTGACCTAGACCTCTACAGACAACTCTGGAGACATTCATTTCCATCCTCTGCTATCTCTATCTGTATCAAAGGTTCATATTTGGAATGCACATTCAGATATTCAAAGCCAGGCCATGGGAATGTGCTAGTCCTCACTACTCTCAAAAAACACTCAGGGAATACAGTAAAGGTTTAGAACCTGAACATGCAGGTGGGAGAACAGAAGAACATCAAACTCTCTCATGCTCTCATTTATCCTCCAACTATTGACATCTCCTGGTGCCTGGCAAAGTTGCTGTGTTAATGCCCAGTCTCATCCAGGGTATCACTATCTAGTGCCCGTTTAAGACCCATTTGGTCCTATAGTCAAGGAGGTTGTCATCGTGTTTGGGCAAACCCACATTGTGGGAATCAGCACAACTGCAGATACTGGCTAGGAACCCAAGCTAAGACACTGATTAGTATTCTCCAACTTCAGCATTAACAACCAAATGATTGGCAGCCATCACATTTCTGCTCCAAACACTCCACAGCTGTATTGTAGAGAGCAAAATACAGCTTTGGTAGAACTTGAACTTACCATGGCTTCATAGGGCTGGAGGATCCCTGTAGTGGGTCTGACAGACAGGATCTTGCTCTCAGACTGATGGATCTTCCATGTGAAAACCATGGGTAGCCTTGTGCAGTTTTTAATGGTATACATTCGTGTATCAGACTGGCTTGAAGTATAGAATCCCATCACCTTCTAAGAGCAAAAGAAGGGGCTCCCCACAACTTCGGAGAGCAATCTCCTGTGGAATTAAGGGAAAAGTAACAGACATTAGCTAGAAGTCTCAGCTACCTCTAGAAGGAGCTTGCAAAGATGTTGCTCCTTCCTATCTAGGAAGCAAGAACAAATTGGGTCCGAAGGAGGAAGTGAAGGGCTTTAGGTTGTGCTGTCAAAGAGGTCCCTGAGCATAGCATAGTGCATTCCAGGAGATAGAAACCCAGTGGAACAAGGGGTACAGGGTGTCTGGCACCACAAGCACCATCTATCTGCAGTGTTGACCCTGCCTTAAATGTTGAAAACATTCTTGTGTTCCTATTTCCAAATGGGAAAATCCAAACTAACCATTAGGACATATAACAGGGACCATAGCACAAGTCACTGTGGAAAGGGAAGACTACAAGGGTACAAAACATCACTCACCATCTTCTACTTCCTTTTCCCTACCTTGGTGTATCCAAGATAAGAATTCAGCTGCAAAGGCAGGACGTGCTGCTGTGAGGCTGTGTTAACTGGGTGAGTGGAGAGAAAGAAAATCTGGTGGCCACCTGGAATGATGAGTCCTGAGCAGGGCTTGATTGAAACAGAGGGACAGGCAGCTTGGTTCACATTGAAAGTCATCAAGGAGGTGCCCGTGTTCAAGAGCAGCATACTGCAGTAGGTATCAGTGTTAGGAGTCACAGGAGGAAAAGTCTGGTGGAGACAAGCAAGAAAAGGTCATTTGTACTGCATTTAGAAAACCAGCTTAAAAGAAAAAGCTTTCACTGTGTTGAATTCCAGGTTCCAACAAACACTACCCTGAGTCTACAGAGAATTTTGTAACTGCTTCTCTTCAGGGAAAGAAAGGAGATTCCCCAAGGGTACGCAAATTATGGTCTTCTCCCTTCCCACAGTGGCTCTCATCTTTCATAGGCCCATGGAACCAATGAAGTTACTTTACTTATGCAATATTTTCTGTTTATCCAATAAACAAGCTGCGTGCTGGGGCCTGCAGTCACTACATGGATCGTGACCTCCTGGATTAAGAATTCCAGCAGTCTGGAATTTGCTGCAGCTCGTGTGTGTCAGCTACAGGCTGCATGTCCTGAACTAGCTGAGGAGATTTTCTAAGAGGTTCTCAAGACTATTCTTACTCTCCAGGGTCACACCCCACTTTACCTCATATGATCAATACTTTCTTGTGCTACAGGAACAGCAGGAAGAGGGAAGGAAACTTCCACTCTATGTTGCAACCACTTCTCTTCCATAAGTGTGGATTCTCTGTGCTGCCTTCCCTTTGCTTAGGTGCATGCAGAGTGTCTGAGGCTCCTGGGAGACAACTAAGCACCCTTGTCAGTGCCTATGTCCACTTAAACAGAAAGGAGGGAGATGCCAACAGCTTTCCTGTCAGAGCTAATGAGATGCTCAGTGCAACCTGACACACTGGAGACTGGGAGGCTAATGCATCCTACCTCTGTACAAAAGCAGGAGTCTCCACACCATCAGAAACCACCTAAGCCACATCTCGGGATGTTGCAATGGGAGACAAGGTAAAGACTTCAGAGGTAAACAGTGAGTGTCTCTGCAAAGAACCAACCATCAACCACTTGCACACCTTGGGGACATCCAGGATGTACTGTGGGATGAAGTGCTCCCGTCCTGCTTCATACGTGTGTGCTCTCAGCCTGACAGTCAGGCACCAGGATGGACAGATAGTGGCTTCCTCTCTGATGTTGCTGTAGTGACTCAGCACCTGCAGGCACGCCAAGAACAGAAGAGAGTGCAGACAGGAAGGTGTGTGACCAGGTGTCTTCAAGTGCATGTACCAGCACAAGCAGTAGTTTGTTTCCGTAATATCCCCGGGGTTGAGAAGTTGACTTTTTCAAGGAAGAAGGGCTGACCAGTGCTGCATGAGACACGAGTGCTGCTTTCCCAAATAGCTATATTTGATACCCAAAAGAGCACTGAGTGACTTTCAAGCAGAAGGACCTATCCAAGCTATTCTGTGCTCCTACAAGAGTTACCTTAGGGAAGGAGCACCTACAGACACTCTAGTGCAGTTTGAAATCCAGTTAAGTGCTAACTTTAGCATCTGCAAGCGAGTCACTAAAAGTAAACATATATCTTTTATCTCAGCCTAAGAAACTCCTGATTCTAAGGTTACTTTGAGATATCCTCCACACTGACTTAGAAGGGAAAAAAAATGCAAGAAGAGTAATCAACAATGTAATGAAGATCTCTCTCGCCTACCAGGAAGTTTCTGGGTGATAAAATTCCTGCAATTGCAGCCTTGTGTGATGTGAATCCCACATAAAATGGCAGGAGAGGCTGCAGTGATGTACAGTGTCTTCAGCAGCTTCACTTGTAGAGGGCCAGACACAAAATACAAGTTACTGCCCATCACCCAGGCCACAACAACCATCCTTCTGCAGGTTCCCATCCACGTGCTCTTGCACAGTAATTCACAGTAATTCCTCCTTCAGTGAGGTGTACATAAATTCACATTCACTGGGGGCATGAGCAAGTTTGACTGCCCATATGTATGAGCTGTGGCTTACTTTGCTGATTTATCTTTGACAGGACACAGGTGAAGGAGAAATTTTAACCCATCAGTGTATCAAAACAGTGGTCAAATGAGTTAGTAAAGATGTCAGTTTGCCAAACTCAAAATAAAAGGTTCCATTTGAATTTTAACCCCCTAAAAGTCTTTAAGCATGTGGCCTTTTGCCAGGTCCTCTCTGAAACTGGTCCTAGCAATTCCCACTAACCTTGTAGAAGGCAAAACCCTCCAGCTCTGCTGCATAGAGACTGTTGAGCTGAGTGGGCTGGAAAAGGACTCGAAAGGCTGAAGACTTCAAAGGTGGGATGTCACAGATTTCAGGGCTCACTCGGATGGCACTGTCATGGCTGGGAGTCCAGGCAACAGTGATCTTTCCTTTGGTGTGGTTGGTAACACAGAGTGGAAGTGCTTCTACATGGTGGAGTGGCACACAGCAACCAAAATCATGCTCTGTGGGGCTGACACTAACATGAGGTGTAAACAAGGCCAGGTCACTGCTTACACCATCGTAGAAGTATTCAATCATGGAGTTGGCTTCAACAAATTCCTTGGGAGGCTTGTCCTGAGGGATCTACGGGATGGAAACATCTCAATGTGAGCAGGGGAAGTGTTCCTGTGGGAGACACCAGGCAATACAGTCCTGATGGCCTTCATCAAGGCCAAGCAAGAGGGCATGCAAGATGTACTTCAGTAACCGTTCCCAGGACAGCTTAAAGTCTAGGCTTCAAAGAGGCTCCTGTCTGTAAGCCGGTCTTCAATCTGAAGCTATATGAAGCAAAAGAAAACCCTGTGATTGAGTTAAAGCCAGAAAGTGTCTTAGTGGCTGAGCTTGGATAAAATCCAACAGATGCAGATGGTGTTGGTGTGCGCTGGGAACATTAACAACAGAGATACTAAAGAAGTCAGTGTGGCACTTGCAAATCCTTCTAGATTTATCTGGCATGGTCAACAGAAACCCAACATCTACAGAGAACAGCGTGAGAGTATCTCAGATTCCGGGGAGAGCAGCTCTCACCTCAGGAGGCAGCATGAGGGCTCCCTTTTCATCCACCTGCAACTTCCCATCTTTCAGCATCATACTCAAGATATCAGGGGGGTAGAAGGTCAGTTCCCTCACCATGTTGGTTCGGTACCAGAAGAGGTTTCTTGCATGAAGGATAGCTGGCTTAGCTGTGTCTGAGTGGCAGGTACCAAAAAAGTCCACATATATGGGTTCCTGGGAAAACGCCAGAAAGGATAATAAGAAATAAACTGCCCTTATGTGATTGCTTTGAGAGTTACAACATTCTAGTGTCTCACTTCCAAAACCATGCCTGGGAAAGGCTTAGCATCTGCAACATTAGACTGCCATTTACTTTATGCCTTGATGTGTACCAAGAACTTTTTTGAAAACTGGAGTGAAAGTTGAAGGCACTCAGTGGACAACTGTACGGCTAAATTTAACTCAGAGACCTAAATGGACAGGACCCACTGATGATGCACCTCACTCCACCTGTAGGTGTTACTGACTGTCTCTCCACATCAGCCCCCTACTGCTGATAGGAACTTGCACCATGAGGATTCTGCTCAGAAAGAGCCCAGGGCAGGTGGGCTCTTAATGGATTAATGGAAATGCAGTGGGGAGAGATTTCTGGGGGCTACTGAGTGAGAGGTCAGCCCTGGTGGGTTACACTGAAAGATCCCTCCGAGCTATCACAGCAATGAAACCACCCTTTGCCTTTCATACCTGATGATGGACAAGGCACACCACTCTGCGGTGATAGCTGATGGGGTGAGTAGGTTGAAAGGTCACCTTCAGCGTTTGTGTTGTTTTGCCCTCCAAGACTCCACAGGGGTGATCCAAGGAGAAGACGCTCCCTCTGCCATCAATATCAAACTGATAATAGGCCCGGACGTTTGAGATGTTGCTGATTTTCAGTGTCTGGATCGAACTTTCCCCGAGATTGATCCAGTCAAAGTCTACAGAGTATTGGTGCAGGTACACCAAAGGACCTAGCACAACATGAGAAACAGATCCTGGACCTGTTATAGCTGTTTCTGTCAACATGTTGCAAGCCACTGCTACACTTAACTGTTCTTCCCAAATGTGAATCACCTCATCAGCAAGCCCACCAGCCCTAGCAAACAGCTGGACATACACTTCCAACAGTCCCAAGCAAGCATATACCCCAAAGAGTGCAGCAGGGAGAGCCAGGATCCCAGCAGAAGGTAAGTCTGTGACTGTGACTAGGGCTGTGACAGTTCTTCCACAAGCACTAGCCCGTCCCCTACTGTGACAAGAAGACAGAAAAAAACAGGGAAGGCTTTCACTCAGTACCTCTACATGAGCCAACCACCTTCAGGACAGTCTTCAGGAGGCATCCAGCATATATGATAGTGAAATAGTCAGTACTGTGCTCTCCTACAATCTGAGGCTGAAATCGTATGCACAAGACCAGCTTTCCTTTGGCAGGGACAACATCATGGGATACATCACAGGAGAAAACATAATCTTGAACCAGAGAATCGTTTTCTCTTTCTATCCTACATGGTGCATCAACCTACAAGCAGAGAAGAAACAGGTTAACAAAGGAGTCAACGAGCCCCTTAAAAAAGGTCCTGATCCTTGCCTGGGGATGCTGAGCACCATTGCAGTGTGAATATCAACAGTAAAACAAATGAGTATGTCTTTGCCACTTGCAAGTTTCAGAGCCTGGGGAGAAGTCAGCACTGCTGTCATCCACATCAGCCTACATTCATCTTTTAATGAGCTGGGGTGGGCTGAGCTGGCACACAGAACAAGGTGCTCAAATGCACTGACTTGGAGAGCAATTAACCAAGTTGCAGTCTACTGAGGATACCAGAAGATCCATCAGCTGCCCGAGACACATGCACACCAATTTGAGAATGCCACAGCTGCCATACAGGACTGATGGGCTCGTCCAGGGTGAGCAAGAGAGCTGCAGGATATAAAAGACAAGATTGGCTGCCTGATCTGGACCAAGCACAGAGGAAAGTAGGCAGGAACTGCTATGCCATGCTGTAAATGGATAAGTTTCTAGCACTATAGATGGAAGGCAAGGGTAAATGTCCTGGTTGGTATGGGAAGGCTCATCATCTCTGTTTTATTCACACTCCCACTTGGGTTATTTCCACAGCATTAAGGGAGGTATTCAAGACCACATAACCCAGGGAAATATGCCAGCATGCCAACTTCTCACAAGAAGTAGTCTCCCCTCTTCACATACCACAGACATATTGCAGATTTCTACACATTTCTCCACAGTTGTCCCCACTGGCACTGATCCAAAGCACAGCACATCCTCAAATGTTTCGGGCTGTACACCTTCATACTCTTCCCCTGTCAGACTCACCCGCAGGTAGGGGTATTTTGCTGTTAAAGGGAATAATATACTGGGTTAAGAAAGAAAGGTAGAATCTCCATCCTTGGATACTAAACACTTAAATGGACAAGCCTCTGAGCAACCCCAGGTAACTCTGAAGTTTAATCTGCATTCAAAGTTGGCCCTGCTTTGTACCAAACAAACTCCTTTTCAGTCTTAATTTACTCAACTCAGAGTCACATCTTTTGTTTGTCAGTGGCCATACAAGGCACTTCAGGCAAGGACTTGCTAATGAAACCATTGCTTATTCTAGCTTGCATCCAGAAAGCTTTAGAGATTTCCCTCTGGCTCTCTGTATGGCAGGGACAGACAGGAGAGACCAAGTGCAGACAAGACCAGGAGTTTCTGGAGGTTTTTCAATTGTGCCAGTGAACTCCTCTCATTTCTTCCCCTCTGTCAACTTAAGAAGGCTCCAGAAATGCTGGTTTGGCCAAAGCATGCCACAGGGCATATTGGACCCTGTGTCTGTTCAGATCACACTTCCAAATTGACAAAAGTACATTAGAGAATTTCACAGGCCACTTTCAGGACATGGAGTTCACTTGTTCATGAGTGGGTTGAGCCAACTGTGTGATCCTCAGAGCACAGCACCTCCATGTATCCCTGTGGATACACTTCTTTGAGTGTTAAATGCAAGAAAAACTCACCCATGGCTTTTAGTTGGATAGTCCTCTTTTGTTTCTCTTCAACTCCAAAGCAGCATGTTGCTGCCACATTGTACACTGCAGCCATCTTGGGTTGGAAGACCACCTTGACCATGAACTCAGCACCTGGCTTCAACATTCCAAATTTAGGAATCATAGAGAAAGGGCTTGGTGTCTTCCAGGCAAAGCTGGTAGCAAGATCACTAGGAAATGGAAATATGTTGTAAGTAGATGAATGGACCCTGTGCTGCCTGTGCAATCACACAGAAGATGGACCTTTCCCAATGGGTTCTTCAGTTAGGGTGTGAAGCAACCAATGTCAAATGGCAGAATTTCTAATGCATCTGGCCAAATATGTGATGCTGGGAAGAAATTTGTCTAGTCTCTGCAAATGCTCTCTTCACACTTAAATGAATCTTAGCTATTACATCTAAACTGTATTGATGGCCATACAATTTCTCAGCTTCATCATATGATAGCAAACAAATCAGCTCCAAAATGAAGGATTTGCTTTTCCTGTGTCTAAATCTGCTACTACTTAATTCCAAATGAACATTTGCTCCTCTGTTATATGCCCAGGTGAGAAGACTGAGCTGTTTCTTAATAGCTTATTCGACTTTCCAGAACTCCCTTTGATTGTTTGATTTGTGCAAATGACATTATATACCATCAGCTTTTTTATTATATTGATTCCAAGCTGTGTGTTACTTACCACCCATATCCTCCACCTTCCTGGACCCCTCAGTCAATGCTAATGATTTCTCTAAAGGGAGAATGAATCACTTGAAATGGTTTCTGGCTGATACCTTGCTCTGCTGAAGGTACATGTGCCTTCTGTCCTTCTCACCCTCCTACTGCATCAGCTGACTGCTCTGGAGAGCATAGGCCATTTTTCAATTACTAAAGGTTATTCTGCTCTCACTGTAAATGGTTGGAAGTACACATCCTTCCTACCTAGGAACTTCTTCACTGCACTTCTTTCTACAATACTGTCTGAATTACTGTCCTTCCCTTATTCGAATAATACAGTCCTTGGTAACTGGGAACATCTTTGCTCCTAAATGATGACTTCAAGCCACAGAATACTGCCACTGCTTTGGACAGCTCCAAGAACCTAAGAGCAGGCACTGTAGAGACTCTCCAACTCCTGTATTGCCTGCCTCCAAATCAAAGAGGTCAGCTTGAGTACTGGCAACTCCACTGCCATACTGATGGCATTCGTGTGCCAAGGGAAGAGAGGCCAAGACACAGAAGAGCTAAAATGCTTCAGCTGGTAGCTCATCCTTCCCTGCTCAGGCTGGGCAGGCTGCCATTGATTAGCTATAAGCCCAGGCCTCTCCTGTGGATGTGGGATATTCTCAGTGGATACTGCTCCCCAATTATTTCCTGTGCATGAATGAATGTCAGTGTATACTGGAAACAGACAGATATGAGGTGTCAAGATGTGCCCACC